>NC_057804.1:278796264-279008107 GCF_018294505.1 Triticum aestivum | reverse complement strand
GCGGGCGGCGGCGGCGAAGCGTCCGGCGCGGACGGACGTGTCCGGCGGCGCGCGGGGGAAGAGGCTAGGGTTTGGACCCGAAAATGGAGGGGGAGGGACGTTTTTATAGGTAGAGGGAGCTAGGAGAGTCCAAATGAGGAGCGGTTTTTGGCCACGCGATCGTGATCGAACGACCGAGAGCATGGAGGGGAGTTAGATGGGTTTTGGGCCACTTTGGAAGGGGTGTTGGGCTTCAAAGAGAAAAGGGCTTTACGATTACCCGGTTAACCGTTGGAGTACCAAACGACCTCCGAATGGCACGAAACTTGACAGGCGGTCTACCGGTGGCATACCAAGGCCGCTTGGCAAGACTCGGTCCATTCCGAGAACGTTTAATACCCGCTCACAACGAGAGACGAAAGGGGAACGCCGGAGGGCATAGGAGCGCCGGATTGCAAAATGGACAACGGGGAAAATGCTCGGATGCATGAGACGAACACGTATGCAATGCAATGCACATGATGACATGATAAAATGCAACACGCAAGCAAATGACATGGCAACGACGGCGATTAACTGGCAGACATCTGGCGCATCGGATCCGAGGCGTTACATCTCGCCCATTGTATGAGTGACATCTATGCCAACGCCGAGGTAACACGTGGTCCTGTCGGCCAATGAGAATTTTACACATGGAAAATTGCCATTGGTCATGGCTGTTAGCGGGTTATCGGATCCAAAACCGGACCCAATAGCTTAATGGTGACCCATTATGGTGGATGCCACGTGTCGGTCACCCTTGACAAAAGCACTTCTATGACGCATGATTTATCATCATGGAAATGGACACTTCCGTGATGATAATTTTGGTATTGTCATGGAACACTTCTACGACAGCACAGGTATGACTATCTTGATTCTTCCATAAAATTGTCATGGATGTACATGCATGACAGAAAATGTGACCTACTGTGACAAACACGTATCACCACGGAAGTGTATTTTTTTGTAGTGCACCTTAGTACTCTTTGGGTCTTAATCACATAGCAATGTGAACTAGATTATTGACTCTAGTGAACCCTTTGGGTGTTGGTCACATGGCAATGTGAACTATGGGTATTAATCACATAAAGATTTGAACTATTGGTGTTAAATCACATGGCAATGTGAACTAGATTATTGACTCTAGTGCAAGTGGAAACTAAAGAAAATATTCCCTAGAGGCACTAATAAAGTTGTTATTTTTATATTTCCTTATATCATGATAAATGTTTATTATTCATGCTAGAATTGTATTATCCGGAAACTTGATACATGTGTGGATACATAGAAAAACACCGTGTCCCTAGTAAGCCTCTACTAGACTAGCTCGTTAATCAAAGATGGTTAAGTTTCCTAACCATAGACATGTGTTGTCATTGGATGAACGGGATCACATCATTAGGAGAATGATGTGATGAAAAGACCCATCTGTTAGCATAGCATATTGATTGTTCAGTTTTATTGATATTGCTTTCTTCATGTCAAATACATATTCCTTCGACTATGATATTATGCAACTCCCGCATACCGGAGGAATACCTTGTGGGCTATCAAACGTCACAATGTAACTAGGTGATTATAAAGATGCTCTATGGGTATCTCCAAAGGCGTTTGTTGGGTTGGCATAGATCGAGATTAATATTTGTCACTCCGAGCATCGGAGAGGTATCTTTGGGCCCTCTCGGTAATACACATCATAAGAAGCCTTGCAAGCAAGGTGACTAATGAGTTAGTTGCAGGATGATGTATTACGAAACGAGTAAAGAGACTTTCCGGTAACGAGATTGAACTAGGTATGAAGATACCGACGATTGAATCTCGGGCAAGTAACATACCGATGGACAAAGGGAATTATGTATGTTGTCATAACGGTTCGCTCGATAAAAGATCTTCGTAGAATATGTAGGAACCAATATGAGCATCCAGGTTCTGTTATTGGTTATTGATCGGAGAGGTTTCTCGGCCATGTCTACATAGTTCTCGAACCTGTAGGGTCCACACGCTTAACGTTCAATGACGATATAGTATTATATGAGTTATGTTATTTGGTGACAGAATGTTGTTCGGAGTCCCGGATGAGATCACAGACATGAAGAGGAGTCTCGAAATGGTCGAGAGCTAAAGATTGATACATAGAATGATGGTATTCCGACACCAGATACATATCGGGTCACCGGAAGGGGTTTCAGGCACCCCCGGCAAAAGATATGGGCCTAATGGGCCAAGGAGGGGATAGACTAGCCAACAAGTGGCTCGTGCGCCTCTCCACCAGGCCAGCCAGCCCTAGAGAAAGGCAAGGGGGGAGGGCAAGTCCCTTCTTCCATCCCCTCGTCAAGGGAGAAAGAAAAGGAGGGGGGGCGACACCTCCCTCGTCCTGCCCCTGGTGCCTATACAAAGAAGGGGGAGGCCGAACCAGGGCAGGAGCCCAAGTGGGATTCATCTCTACTTGAGGCGCCCCCTTGGCCTCTCCCCTCTCCGTCCCACCTATATATATGAGGAGAGGGTGCCGAGCACATCCACGACATAATCTTAGCCATGCGCGGCACCCGCCTCCATGTTTTACTCCCTCGGTCATATTTTCGCAATGCTTAGGCGAAACCCTGTGGAGATCACTTCACCATCACCGTCACCATGCCGTCATGCTGTCGAAACTCATCCACTACCTCGCTGACTTGCTGTATCAAGAAGGCGAGGACGTCACCGAGCTGAACGTTTGCTGAACGCGGAGGTGTCGTACGTTCGATACTCGATCAGTTGGATCGCGAAGAAAGTTTGACTACATCAACCGCGTTGTTAAACGCTTCCGCTTACAGTCTACAAGGTCACATACACAAACTCTCCCCCCTCATTGCTATGCATCTCCTAGATAGATCTTGCGTGAGCGTAGGATTTTTTTTTGAAATTGCACGCTATGTTTCCCAACAGACATCACGAGTAGAACACAACGGAGTTTGTGGGCGTTGATATTCAGATTGCTTCCTTCCTTGGTCTTTTCTTGATTCGGCGATATTGTGGGATGAAGCGGCCCAGACCAACTTTACATGTCCACGTACATGAGACCGGTTCCATCGACAAACATATGACTTTGTTGCATAAATATGGTTGGCGGGTGTCTGTCTCTCCCACCTTGGTTGAATTCGATTCGACAAAGGCGTTTCTTGTAGAAGGTTAAATAGCAACTTGAATATCACTGTTGTGGCTTTGCATAGGTAAGAATCATTCTTGCTAGATAACCAAGCAGCCACGTAAAACATGCAACAATAATTAGAGGAAGTCTGTGTCAATAAAAAAGCAATACACACATAGAAGCATCATGTACTATTATTATAACATCAACAAGCTTTAACATAAAACTTTATCATAGAATTTTTATCATAAACTTCTATCATATAACTTCTCATGAATAAGTAACAATTCATCACAACATCAAAGTATACAGGATAATCTCCATTAAAAACTAACAAACTATGTTCTCAGTCAACTTTGCAACTACAATTCATCATCTTTTCAGGGAAGGGTCACGTATCGGAGCCTTTTGGCAAGTCCACATACTCAACCATCATATAGTCGTCTATGATTGCTAACACCCACTACATACACATGAGCAAAAAGCTTCAACCGGACACATAGAAAGATGGGGGCTTATAGTTTCGCATCCCAAGGTATTCACCTCAACGGTGATGTCAACAATAATAACTCATGCCACCCATATCCAACTGAATATATGTGCCTAGATCTTTCCTCATCACATGATGCTTGCCAAAAGAGAAAATAAAAATGAATACAGGGGAAATACTTTGACTCTTGCATAAAAGTAAATACATAAAAGTAAAAGATAGGCCCTTTGTAGAGGGAAGCAGAGGTTGCCATGCGCTTTTTGTTTGTATGCTCAATCTCTTAGTGCAAAAGAATGTCACGTTATATTGCCCCTTATGATAGCAACCTTTATTATGCAGTCTGTCACTTTTATTCTTTTCCATCACAAGTAGATACAATGCTCAATTTTCTATTACACTAAATGATCCAACACTTTTACAAGCAATTTTTATTGCCTTATGATATGTCTAAAATGTATCTATATATTTTGATTGTTCCATGTTGTTATATTATCATTCTTGGATGTTTTACAATCATTTTATAGCAACTTTATATCATTTTTTGGGACTAACCTATTGACATAGTGCCCAGTGCCAGTTGTTGTTTTTTGCTTGTTTTTTATTTCGCAGGAAATCAATACCAAACGGAGTCCAAATGCACCAAAACTTTTTGGTGATTTTTTCTGGACCAGAAGACAGACGATAGGCCAAGAAAGTACCCGAGGGGGGCTTCGAGGGGAGCACAACCCACCAAGGCGCGCCTGGGGGCCCAAGCGCGCCCAGGTGGGCTGTGCCCACCTCCACCGTCTCCTACACCGCCTCTTTGCTCTATAAATAGCCCAATATTCCAGAAACCCTAGGGGAGTCGATGCAAATCAATTCCTGCCGCCGAAGGTTCTAGAAACCACAGATCCAATCTAGAAACCATTAAGGAGGGGATCATCATCCTCAATGGTGCCTCTCCGATGATACATGAGTAGTTCAATGTAGACCTACTGGTCCGTAGTTTGTAGCTAGATTGCTTCCTCTCTCTCTTTTGATTCTCTATACAATGGTCTCGGTGATCTATTTGATGTAAGTCTTTTTTGCGGTGTGTTTGTTGGGATCCGATGAACTTTGAGTTTATGATCAGATCTATGTTTTTATCCATGAAAGTTATTTGAGTCTTTTGGTCTCTTATATGCATGATTACTTATAGGGCGCCGCTACGCGTCCGCTAGCGGATGTGTTAGAAACATCCGCCGCCCGGAGAGCCGTTGGATTAGACAGTAGACAGCCGTCGGATGCAACCGTCGCCCGCAACTGACCAGGTCATTACTTCCTGCAACATCCGTTCTGTTCCAAAAACAGAATCCCATGTCCACTGTCCAGGCATAGCTCCGCCTATTACTTCCTACAATAGCCGTTCTGTTTCAGAAACAGAATCCCCTGTCACCGTCAAGGTACAACTCGGCCCAGCGCGGCAGCAGTCTCCACCACCACAAAAATTGTTGCCGCCGGCGCGCGGGGGCTCCTAGTCCTTCATCACAAATATCCTGCAACAGTCGCGTACATTGTTCTTAGCCCCGCGGCGGCAGATGCTGGGATCTGATGCAGATCAAGCTCGCTGGGGGCCGTCACTTTGAGAACAGTCGCGTACATCGTTCTTAGCTCCGACCGCCGCCGCGGGGCTTCCTCCGTGAGCTAGAGTATCATCCTGGTTCACAAACCCTCCGATTGTGTTTCCTGAATCTACTTCAACCACATCAAATCAGGGCAGCTGGGTGAGTTTCCTGACTCTGAAAAAAGCATGAACACTTGTGTGTCTCTGAAACTCATGGAAACCTATGTATCAGAAACATAGCTAGAATTTCATATTTGTTCCATGTGTGTGGCAGGTAGAAATTCAATTTTGTTTCATGCGTGCAAGCGGAACCAAGGCAAATCCCCACACAATTGTCTACTTGTTCTATCTCTGCAAAACTTGATCCCCTCTGTTACTTGTTATTTATCAACTTATGATACAATTTTGAATGTGTGTGCTTATGTGAGAAAAGGCCATTGAGTGAAAATTTGTGTGCAAATGAAGCTGAAAACCGTTGATAGATGTATCCATGTACCTGAATTTCTGAAACAACAATAGAACTGTTGATACCATGTAGAGGAAAAAATATTGTCACACAACACCTCTCTATTTACATAAAAAAACAAGTGCCTTATTTCAGGGAGCTGGTGCTGAAGGGGAAGAGAGATATGTCCAAGGGAACTTCTGTGTTGATAATCATGAAGATTCAGAGGGGTTGTTGCATGTTGATGATGCGATGCAAGATGATTCAGATGATGGAGATGTTTCATCACAGCCACTATCGCCCTATGTTGGCATGGTGTTTGACACAATTGACAATGCCTTCAAGTTGGGGTTCGGCACACATATATCTTCTACAAAGTACAGCCAAAAGAGAGGGTAGAAGCAAGAGGATGCAATAATGATCAAGAGGGTCTTTGGATGTGTGCAAGCTAGAAAACCCGATAAACTGGAAACAAGTAGCATCTCAGAGAGCATTGTAGCAGAAACAAGCAACTCCAGCTGGCGGCCTGGTGCTGAAATGGATGTGACAAGAACACGTCAGAAGAACAGGATTCTCCGTCATGATTGTAAGGCACACATGATTGTTGGGCTTCGGGAGGGGAGATTGACAATCACTTCTTTGTTGCAGAGCATACACATCAACTGATGCAACAACCAGAGCGTGTTAGATACTACCACTCGCACCACAAAATACCTGTTAAGGATTACGAACTCTTGTTGATGTTGCATGATATTAACCTATACAATTCAGATTGCATGAGTTTCCTTGATAGGATACATGGAGGTGACCCTAGGATACTGTCATATGTGAAGAGGGATGTTGTTAATGAATGTGCAAAGCTCCGGGAAGTGATAACACAGCAAGACATGGATATGAAAGTGAAGTACTTTGAGAGGAGGAGGGCCGAGAATCCAGATTTTTTCTTTGCGAAGCAAAAAGATCCTGCCACGAACTCTATGACTGCATTGTTTTGGGTTGATGGGAGGACAACAGCGTTGTACCCGAAATATAAAGATTGTGTGTTCTTTCACACAACTTTCTGCACCAACATATACAACATGCCCTTTGGCCCTATAGTTGGTATCAACAACCACCTCCAAACCATTTCACTCATATGTGCCTTGTTGCCGGATGAGACTATTGAAACATTTAAGTGGGTCTTTGAGTAGTGGATGGTTGCAACGGACAATGAGCATCCAAAGAACATAATGACTGACCAGGACCAAGTAATGGCGGCAACTATAGAGCAGGTGCTCCCAAATACTTGTCACAGGTGTTGCAAGTTTCATGTGTTTAGCAACGCGCGTTCTAAGTTGGGGAGGCTGCTTAGTAGAGATGATGCATTTGCAGATGTGTTTTACACTTGTATCAACAACTCAAAAACGGTTGAAGAATTTGAGGAAACATGGCCGAAGTTGCTGAAAACAAACACTTGAAGAACATGTGGCAAACAAGACATATGTGGGCTCCAACATACTTCCAGAACAATTTCTTCCCGTTCACAAGCACAATAGGTGGGTTCAAGGGGCTCAACTCATATTTCAAGACAATGATTCGTCCATCTGATTCTGCGCGGAGGTTTGTGCAATAGTACGAACCGTGCCATGAAACCGTGCTTGATCGTGAGGACAATGCTGGCTTCACTGGTGAAATAACTGCTCCTCCACTATACTCTCGGTAGGCCAGCTTCACTATACCAAAGCAAAAAATCCAAAAAATGTTTTATCATGATCTGTTTTGTGAACTTTGCTTCCTTTTGTGATGTTGCAGATATAACATTGAGCGCGAAGCTGCTGGTTACTACACACACAACATCTTTAGCTAGTTCCAAAAACAAGTGAATGCGTCTACCCTCTACATTATCAACTAAGAGACTGAGTACCAAGGGGAAGGCCTCCTGTTCAATCTAACATCAAGCTTATATGAGAACCCAAAGCTCTGTTCTGTGCGTGTTATTATGGATGAAGGGGTGTTTCAATGTAGTTGCCACTACTTTGAGATGACTGGCCTGGTTTGCACCCACATAATAAGGGTGATGGTGCACCTAAATGTGCAAGTTATTCCACAACAATACTTGTTGGAAAGGTGGTCTGAAGCAGCAACAACAAGCATGGCCAGAACTGGGCGATTGCTAGAATTTAGTCTCCCCTCGACAAACACGCTCAAATACAACTCCTTGTGATGAAGGTTTACATGGCTTGCCTCTTATGCATGTTGCAATGATGATGCATACAAGATATTAGATGAAGCAATAAAAATTCTTGAGCCTGCCATAGCAGCGGCGAAAAGAGGAGGACTGCTAGAACAACAAGCAACACAGCACAGTGAACCCCTAATGCAACTTGATGCTGCAACGAGAGCGTTGAATGATGACCTACCACAGCCTCAAAGCTCAGAGATGCTACAAAACCCATCTCATGTCCCTAAGAAAGGTCGGCCAACTGAAAGAGAGAAGAGGAAGAAGACTCTAGTGGAGCAGCGAGATGAGAAGCAGAAGAAGAAGTCGAAATAAGAAGAGAATATGCCAATGGCAGCAGTGAAGCCAAAATCGGAAAAAAGGAGTATTCACTGCAAGTTATGCAAAGAAGAAGGTCACAACATGCAGACATGTGGACCCCTAAAAGCTGCAATAGAGGTGTCGACACCACCACCTACATGTCAATTCTGCTCCGAGGTGGGACATGTTGTGCCAACTTCTGCATACTGGAGAGCCATGATGACAAATGATCCAAGAAATGCCCAAGCAATGCAACTCAACCTCTAGGAAGAAAAAAACGGGAGAAAAACATGTGAAAGTTCTTGGTCCTGTTGAAGGATGTTTTTCATTTTCTTTTCAGCCTCACTTCATGTGCTTGAGCAAAAACATTCAAAAATTCTCTTTTTTGCAACCTTGATGATGTATTCAGGTTCTATTTCAATTTGAGACATACAAGATAGCTCACATTTGTGTTACAAGATATGTTATGTGTGTCCTGGATTTGAGACATACAAGATATCTCACATTTTGTGCCATAGTTTAGAGGTCTTTTCCATATTTCTAGTACTGCTTTGTTTCATGATTCATGTTGTACATTTTGTCCTCCCTTTGCATATACATGAATGTACTATTTGTTTCATGTTGCGACATCATGTTTCCGGTGCTTGCAAAAAGCTATTGTATACATGGATGCTGGTACATGATGATTTCAGTGTGCATCCTTGCTACAACAAGTTTTCCCAGAGCACATAAAAGAAATATACCAGTATGTGTCACATTTTCAGCGACATGTACCAGTAAAATATACATGGCATGGGTTGTTATGGGTAGGACTCACTATTTCAAAAAACCAGTAAGGGAAGAAAACAAAATGCAAAAAACCTAGTCAATTTCATTGCCATCTCTGCACCCATCTAGTTCACATTGGCAGCACTCAAGTTCACATTGACACCACAACATGGATGATGATCCAGTATTTCAGAATAAAAAGAGGAAAAAAGGGACATGCCCCAGCATGATACATGCTCCAGCTTGGGTTCGACAAAAGACAAGTAGATGGTTAACATCAACTTGTTGTTTCCAGTTACACAAAAGGATGTAGCGCATACATGGGCCCACAAAAAATAACCTAAAAACTATCTAGGAAAGACTTTTCTCCGGTTGACATCTTCTACGAGCTACTCAACGGTGTCTGGAACTCCTTGGCTGACTCGTGTGTATTTTGAGGGTGCTTGAAAACCTTCGCTGCGACAAATGATCGAAATCTGAGCAACGACCTTGTGTCGTGGGCATACAACACGGGAGCTTCGTAAGTTATTTAGGAGAAAAATACAAAAACATGATTAGAAAACTAGCAGTAATAAAAAATAGTGTTGCAGAGAAATAAGTTTACTTCTATTGTAGTGAAAACTAGTGTTCCGAAAACAACAAGTTATTTAGCTAGTAGTGTTGCATAGGAAAATGGGCATACCGTGTTGAATGGCCTCATCCCCCTGCTAGTTAGATTCTCCACGTATAGAATAGAGAAGAACCCATAATCAAACCTACCAAAAATAAAAAATATAGTCACAAATACATATAAATATGCTCATTGGAAAACAAAACATAGAAAGTTGTGGATGGACACATGAAAAAGGAAAATGGAAAGAGAAGAATATGTTGTTGACTGCTGCGGGTACCCATCCGGGCTGAAACGATCAAACTTGTCAAAGTCAATGTTCCATGGGTTTCGTTCTTTAACCAAAGTCTTGAAGTTGGATATCTACAAAATTTGATATTGCAAAAAGATGGATTACACAGTTGTATCTTCTTTGATTGGTACCGCAACATAAATTTTGATACAGAAAAAAATGAAAAAAGAGAAAGGAAAGATGTGTAGCGTCCATACCAGATTGCGACATGGCTGCTCAAGGATGCTGACATAGTCAGGGTCATCACTCCTCGAGTCAAAAATGTTGAATTGTTTGTGCATCAAGTTTGCAACCACAACTGCCCAATGTTCGTCCTTGACAATGGTGAAGAACAGCTGCAAAATTAAGAAACAAAAATTAACTTCAGAAAAATAGAGCATGTTGCGCTTGGATAGCTTTCATGCAAGAACGAAAGTTTTTTACTTGATCAGATTTCATGATGGTGTTTCTTTCACAGGCTCTCTCGAGGTAACGTGTCTGAAATGAACTTGGGTCCACGTCAAGCTTAGACTAATGCAAGAACAAAGTATTGGTTAGAAAAAAATGGATGTTGCGGGCAGAAAATCTATTGTGAAAAAATAAAAAATGGGTAGTTGACTCACCGCTGTATGCGGTGAGAATGCAAACTTCCTAGGTTAGCTTTTGCTATACGTGTGCTCGATGTAGAAGCTTTCAACATAAAGTGACATGACCTCATTGTTCAAATGTGCTCGCTTTTTTAGCCCGTTGCTGAAATGCTTAAAAGAAACATCAAACCCACCTATCCTAATGAATAGAGGTCTGCATGTTGCAAAAATATAGTGGCTCAGTTAGTGGCAAACAAGATGGATGGAATGAACAATTTCTCGGCAGAAAAAAGTGCTAAAACACCCTTACATGGCTCGCCTTTAGGAGGGTCCTTTATGTGGTAATTTGTGCAACAATACTGCTTGTATATGGCATCGTCGGAAGCATTAACTTTGACCTTATTCATCATCTTCACCTTGGGTGCGTTTTCTGGCGATTTTGCAGCTTCATGAGTGTGGGATTCTTCACATCACGTTTGCCCCCATTGCTCACTTCAATCATTACCTCATCTCTTGTCTCAACTACTCCTGCTTCTGCCCCACAAATGAAAAAGAAAAAGGAAATAGAAAAAAGATGAGAAAAAATGGTTTGGAGCATGGAAGTGCTAAGTTTCTGTAAACAAACAAAACATGGGTTGGAGCACAAGTAGTTGGGGGAGATGAGTGGTATAACCTATAGGGCCTGTGGAAATTGGAGGACGTGTTGTGATGGGAATCACATCAAAACTGGCCCAGTTGAGGTAGTCGGAGATTCACCAAACAAAGGGCTCCTCGCACGGATTGACAACAAGGAGTCCAAATCTGAAACAGATGTTTTTGCAGGGGATGTGCGAACTTGAGGAAATTCTTGAAATAGTAGATCATCATCACTCTTGGGTTCGAATAATCCAAAAGAAGGTCCGTCTTCAAGCATGCCTGGCCTCCTCGTCAAATTCACATGTGCGAAGCTTGGGCTGCGAGGGGACTTAAGTTCAGTGTCGTTTACATTGCTGCATGAATCTTCTCCCCCGCCATTGCTCTGATCATTGTCGTTGCTTTGATAATTTTTAGTGTTGTCATCGCTCATCCTGGGTGGGGCATCATTGTTTTGACCTACTTCCGCGGCTGCATCCCTATTCTTTCCACCACCTGGTTGCTTGGTTGTTCCGGAGACGGTATAGTGGCAGTGGCATCATCCATGCATGTAGTCCCGTGTGTGCCAGGATGCATGTTGGGCTACTCAGGATGCTTGGGCTGTTACAGAAAAGGTTCAGTTGCAGTCCCATCAACATGCCTACATCGAAAGTCCCCCCTGGTACACTGAAATTGATGCCTCACCTTCAGCTCCCTGTTCATGAATCATGCACTCAGCTTTGTGTGCCTCACACAACATTAGGCCCATCCGCTTGCAGTACATGCCCCAAATGACCTGAATGCAACATTAAGTTCTCTGGCATGGATCTCTTTGTGCTTGTTATATATGACTTGCATGTGTGGGGGCAACTGCGATGCACGAAAATAGTGGCATTAGATTGGTAGGGGTGGTTGTTTATAACATGCTAGTGAAACGAAGATGCAAAATATGAGCAAAAAGAAAAAAATGGACTGCGAGAAAAAAAACCCACCTCTAACTCCTCGATTGTTGGCAATGCATGGAGCCACTCCTCCAAAGAGCTGCACACATCATCACCACTCTCCGTGTTAGCTAGAGGCGGCTCATGCACACGCTCTGCGCTGCCATTGGTACCCCCAGCAGCAGCGTGAGGTGGGCTTTGAGAACCCGCATCTGCTCCCACATGTACATTTGCTTACATGTGGGAGCTCTCTAGCACATCTGAAGTGTGTGTTGTGCCCCCAACATCACCCCCTTGGTCGCTAATTTCTGGTAACTCCTCCGTGACATGGTCACCAACGGTACCTTGGTGATGCTGATCTATATATGACATGAACTTAACTACTGTGTATGGTGTACTGGTCCTGAACTGCATTACAAAAACAAGAAAAATAATTAAGAATTTCAGCAGACAAATCTATTCTATATAAAAACTAAAAAAGCAAAGTCTTTCAGTTTCAATCACTTACTGGACGCTTCCCAAACCCATCATCAAGGGTGTCCACTGCGACAACATCATAAAAGTCCATTTGATGAACAAAACAAGCTCTAGGAAGCGGGTAGTTGATGGTGTGATCAACTAAGCATCCTCTTGGCACATCAAGATGGTCCATGTAAATTATCTGCAAAATGAAAAAGACAGAAAAAAGAAAAGAAAACATCAATGCCTCAAAAAAAGGTTAGTTGTTCCAGAAAAAAAGGAGTGGGATGTTACAGGAATGAACGGGGTGCACCGGAAGCATTGGTAGACATCCACCAATGAAAATTTCACTTTACCCTCATTCCTCTTATCCTGGTATTTTTTTAACTTCTCTCATCACATCACATAGGATATGCTCATCCCACTCGAACTTATGGACCACACTCATATCTTGTAGGGTGTAGAGATAATCTAGGGGGACCATGTTTCCTGTCCTAGGAGTTAGGACGAAAACCATGCACAGTAATACCCATGACCTCTCGATGGTGTCCTATCATAATCATCTGATTTTGATAAAACCGTAACTGTGGTGGCTATCGGAGCCCTATCCCCGCCTAGATAAACTTCACGGAAATCAGCTTTGCCCCTCTTCCCGAACTCTATCGGTCTGCTACCAGATGGGACATTGAATATTTTCTTAACCATGTCTCTTAAAAAGTGGATCTCCTTGTGGTCATTAATCCTGCAATTCACAAAAAAAGTCAGCAGATGTCATGCAAATAAAGAAAACAAAAGGTGTTATGCAATAGAATGAAATAAGAAAAAGCTGAGATTACATACTTCAACACATGATTCTTAGGGCCAATGTTCATAACAATGAAATCAAGAAGCTCTTCAGGAGGAGGGACCAAAGCAGATATAAACACCAAATCCCCGAAGCTAGACTTGCTTATTACATCTCTCTTTTTCCCTTTGATGGCATTGGCTATTTCGCGCAGCCGCTTTACCGACCAACGAGTTTTGAAGATAGGCATGCTACGAAACAAGAGCAAAAATGAAAACATGGAAACTATCAGCAATGCATATCTACTGATCAGAGAATGAAAAGTATTGAAGCAAAGTTGAAGATTGCATATATAATTGCAAATAAAATGCACGTTTGAAAGAACATTAGCTAATGCAACTAATTTCAAATAAACATGAGCTAAAAGTTCAGAGAAAAGTACTGAAAAACAGTAGCTAAATTTTAGAGAAACATATATGTAGTTTTCAGAAGCAAAAACTGAGTTTCCTGTGCTATAAGCTAGCAGTACAAACATTCTTGTAGTTTTGGAAACATAACCTACAAACATAACCTACTAACTAGTTTCAGAAAGGTAATTTTCTGTGAAATGTAGCTACTGTTTCTCTGAAATTACATATATGTTTCTCTGAAACTACAAACTAGATAACTGCATGAGCTACAGAAGCTTTGAACTAAAAAGAAAAATCAGAAAAACACATCAAATCCAGCATCGCTAGTTTCATGCAGCACATCAAGTCTGTACCACTAATTCCTTACAAACACATCAAAATCCTGCATCACTAACTTCTAGGTAAAAAATGCTACAGAAGTTTTCAGCAACAAACATTCAGAAAAGGATAGCATCATCGACAGCACATCAAGGGGATAGCATGAGCTCCAGCAGCGCATCTGAAAGTCAAATCAACAATTCTGCAACACTGGATCGACTACACATCTACACATCAACACCACCTATATCATCTACATCATCCACCTCGGCACCGACGATGAGAGCATCTCCCTATGTCGGAGCACCGCTACGATGAGCTGCAAAAATTCAGAAACTTACACAAAAATGGGATCCTACAACTTTAAGTTCTCTTTGCATCACAACATAAACTATGAGCTTCAGAAAAAAACAAAGGGGATCCTACAGAAAATGCGCGCTCCAGAAATTCAGAAACACACAAATGGGATCGAGTGCACAAATTTTCAGCAGAAGGGGGTCCAGTGAAAAAATTTGTATCACAACATAAACTATGAGCTTCAAAAAAATGAAACAAGGGGATCCTACAGAAACTGCATGCTCCAGAAATTCAGAAACACACCGATGAGTTTTCAAAACTATCCGCTCTAGTGCACGAATTTTCACCGGCATAAAAACTAAAAAAAATTACCCTGTAACTCGATGTCGCACCGTCGAACTACCTACAACGCCGCTGAACTACCTACAACCGCTTTGCTCCTTGTCGTGCCATCGTCACCATCATGGTGACATGCCATTTAACTTTTTTTGAGGAAAATGAACTATGAATGTAGCTAAAACTAACTAAACGGGACTTATGGACACCACTTATTTGCCATTTACATCCCCACCGTCCCACCTACTCCCAGCGAATCGTTCCACAACTAAGAGGGTCCTATTTCGGTTATGTTTTGTTTATTTTAACAGTTCCCTAGTAAAAATAGAATAATCTGCATCCAAATTGCCAAGATCTAGAGTTGATTCTAAGAAAAACCTCCAAACTAGGTTAGAGCACGTCTGCTAATTTGCAGCAACAAATAACTGAACTACCATTTCAGCAACCTAACACACATATCCAATGCAACAAATGAACAAGTTCGCTCGTTTATGCTTCCATCTCAGCCAGCAAAACCAGACAAACAAGATGCTCCAAATCAACAATCTAGTTCATCAGGATGCCAACAGAATGCCTTCTAGTAGAACAACAGACGCAATAGAATCACATCAACAGTTGAGGAACACAATCCATCCGCACAAGGAAACCTACAATTCTGACGCAATTTCGTTCCTTCGAGCAAATGCATGCTCAAGAAATCGAACAGGGAAACAAAATCAATCAGCGCAGGAAAATACACGCTAATTTCCGGCTGCCCCCCATCTTCTGGAGCATCTTCTTCGGGGGAAGGTGGGGTTTTATGATCCATACCTGTAGGCCACCGCCGAACCCGTCGTCGTCGTCGCCACCGCGGAGGATATGCGCCACCGCCGCCACCGCCCGCCTGCCGTCACCTCCCTCCCGATTCCAGCCGCGTATCCCTAGCCCTCTCAGAGACAAGAGTCCATAGATCTTGTCTACATCATGTCATCGTTCTTATTATATTACTCTATTTTTCCATGAACTTAATACAATAGATGCATGTTGGATAGCGGTCGATGTGTGGAGTAATAGTAGTAGATGCACGCAGGAGTCAATCTACTAATATTTGACATGATGCCTATATAATGATCATTGCCTGGATATCATCATGATTATTTGAAGTTCTATCAATTGCCCAACAGTAATTTGTTTACACACCGTATGTTATTTTTCTTGAGAGAAGCCACTAGTGAAATCTATGGCCCCGGGTCTCTTCTTTATCATATTTTCCTTCGAGATCTATTTTTATTCACTTTTATTTTCAGATCTATTAATCCATAAACCCAAAAATACCTCGTTGAATTTTATTTTCTTTTATTTACATTTATCAATCTACTACAATTTTATCCCGTCAACTTGACAATTTCTGGAACCATTATCTCAAAGGGATTGACAACCCCTTAACACATCGGGTTGCAAATATTTGTTCTTTGTGTGCAGGTACCGTTTACGTAGTGTCGCATGGTTCACTGACTGGTTCGATAACCTTGGTCTAATAACTGAGGGAAATACCTACCTTTGCTATGTTGCATCATCTCTTCCTCTTTTGGGAAATACCGACGTAGTTCAAGCCAACATAAAAGGAATTTCTGGCACCATTGTCGAGGATACATCGTCAACATATACCAGGTTCCTAATCACAAATTTCATCTCCTTGCAATTTACATTATTTGCCAAGTTTCCTCTCGTTTTCCTGTAACATCCCAATTTTCAATTTGGATGTTATACATAGATCATCATATGCATATCATATTTATTTTTGCATTTTGGTTGCGATCCTAAAAATCTTAAGCAACTCAAGGAACCAAGGAGAGAGTTGGAGGTTTCACAAATATGTCATATTTGAATTTAGTTCAAATTTGAAAAGAGGATCAATTTGATTTTTAATAATTTCTCTCCAATCATTTCTAACAATAAAAATAAACGAGGGAAGATAATATGACTTCTTCAACAGAAGAGAAATATTGGAGAAGAAATTTTAAAATCAAATTATTATTTTATTTGTATTTTATTTGCTATTTTATTTGAATTAGAGAAAACATGCATTTTTGAAAATTGCATTTTGTCCAGAAAATGTTCATCTTGTCCTAAATATTAGGTTTAGATGGTGAAAATTGTTTCTGGAATTTTTATAATTTTTTTTATAATTTATTAGGATTTTTCTTCACGGCAAAATTATTTAAAAAAACTTCCGGACCGAACTGGGCTGAAGGCCCAGCCAGCCCACTCGTCCGCGCCGCCTTCCCCGTGCTGTACAGCTGTGCTGCCGCCGCACTCCAAGGAGTCCGGGCACACCCCATCGCCGCCGGACCCCTCCTCCAAGTCGGATCCCCCCGGGACCCCTTTATGAGCCGCGCCACCCCCGTTACCTCCTCCTCATTGGCTCACCACCGCCGCAGAGCACCACCACCGCCGCTGCACGCGTCGCTGCCGCCCGACCCGCCCTCGACATCATCGCCCCGCATTCCATTGCCTCGCCGGAGCCGCCGCCAATCCGATCTAAACCGTCGCCGCCATTTTTTTAGCGAACCGGTATAATTGCCGATAACCGTCCTGTTTTTTTAGGTTTTCTCGGTTTATTTTTAAACCGGTTTATTTTATTAGGTTAGTTTAATTAACGAACATTCATTCCTTTAGTTCTGGTAGCGAATATTCGTTCCGTAGATTTCTTTTAATTTCAATTTTCGGCCAGGGACCTATCTGCGAATAGTTTTCTTGCGATTTAGCCCCTGATCTTAAAACTAGCGTAACTTTTTGCTCGTTTATTCAAATTAGATGAAACCAACGCCTAAATCTTCATAATGATCTCTTCTTTCCAGTAAACGAATTTGAACATGATTTTGGCAATTTAAAAATTGAGTTTATTTTATATTAGTAAACGATCTTGTTTCGTTCGTATCTTGAGTTTCGTATCTCCGTTTGAGTCATTTCTTTTTGCAAATCGTAGCTAATCACATGTACCTACGGTTAAGGTCTAATACACTTGAAAATTATGTTGTTAGGTTTTGTTTTCTGTTTAACTTAGACATTTGCTTGTTTCAAGTTTGATTTGGATCTTTTCTCGATTTCTCTCTGTTTCGTTTGAGTGATTGCTTATGTATGCTACTGTTTGTCTATGCTAGATTACCCGGAGTGCGAAGCTTATTACTACGAATCTCTAGAGTTTGCAGATTGTTAGCAAGGCAACTTACACTTTGATCATACTTTTGTATACCCAGCTTTTACTATGCATTAGTTTTGCTCCTCAAATTTTTGCATGAGTAGGATTGGGAACAAGTGGTTTGGTCGTAGTACTTGAGGTAGGATCCTAATACCTTTTGAACATCCCGGGAATGTATGTTATGCTCTATTATTGCTTAGCCATGCTCGTAGACGCGGATTGGATCGTGATACACATGGAAGTTATGAGAGTTATTAATCTTGGATAACATTAAGGTGGCACCTTTAATACACATCTGGGTGGATTGGTTGGGGCACCTGGAGAATCCAGTGTTTGTCCATTTGGGAAATCCCGGAGTACCCGTGTGATTTTTCCTCGGCTCGCCACCCAAGTTGAAAGGGATCATATGATATTTCATTCCTAGAAACTTTTGTGTGCAGCCACGAGCCATTATGGGGTCTGGCATAGTTGAGTAAGTTGTATGAGCTCTCGAAGAGGTGGACTAGCAGATGTAGGGGAAAGTAGGTGTACCAGTCCATCCGGAGTAGAGAGTTAATGCTTCAGAAATACTATGTCTTGATCTTTTGATCATGGATGCGGCCGGGTCTTATGGGGAAAAGTGCGCAACCTCTGCAGAGTGTATAAGTTAATCATGGTTAGCCGTGTCCCCAGTTATGGACATCTTGAGTATCTAGAAGTGGATATTATTATTGATCTCATCACTCTATTTAATTAGTTGAATTGGGTTTAATGATGATACTTGATTAATGTTGGGATTTGAGTAGGAGGAACCTTCTCAAATATTGGTATAACTTTGTAGTAAATAAAATTTATTCCTTTGTTGTAGGAAAAAATTAGCTTGATGCAAAATATTAAACTTAGAGCCTCCACCAGCAAAATATGCATGTAGATATAGTTCTTGCATTCATTGCTTTACAGTGTAACTCTGCCAGCATATTCAATGTGCTGACCTACACGGCTGCAATGTCTCATGTTTCAAACTACTCAGACGACGAATAAGGTGCGATAGGTCACTGCCATACACTCAGCTATGCCGTTGGAGTTGATGGAATCATTTACCTTTCAAGCTTCCACAGTTATTTAGTTTAGATGGCCTTCAGCCATGCTATTTTTGTGTAATCATACTCTTTATGAGGACTCAATGTAAAGTGTGTGATTGAACTCTGTTATAATTCCTCGAGTACTGTGTGTGTCAGCATTACCGATCCGGGGATGACACTTAACACAAAGACTTCGGTCCATTGGGATCGTGGTCGCTACATTTCCTCTCCCCCACTTCACAAAAATTTGTCTTTTTATTCGTTCGCCTTTTTCTCGTCAGATCTCTTGTTTGTTATCTCTACTTATGTTATCATGTGCCTTCTATTTGCTTGCATATTTGCTTGCTAATAATCTAATGATATGGATCCTCATCCACTTGCTAATCTTTTCAGGAGATCCAATTATGATGAACTAATTGCTAGTGAATTGAGTTCACTAGATTATCTTTATGAAGTTTTGCTTGAGATCTATGAATCCGAAAATTGTGATGAAGTGTTAAACAAAGAAATTTATAAATGGTTCATGATAGCTCCTTGAAGGAAAAGCATGATTGCGAGATGCTATTATAAATTCTATTAATGTCAATTGTGTTAATTACATGCCAAACCCCAAGCTTGGGGATGCTAATTTTGATATGTCCACTACTTATTGTAATGATCATGATTGGGGTGATTCTTCTTATGATCTTGAAAAATTATTTAAGCCTCATGATGAATATCAAATTGATAATAATGTTTGCAATAATATTGAAAGTTGGTTTGGAAGAGCATCGACTCTAGGTAAAAACAATCACACATATTTGGAGGGTGTTCAATCTTATGTAATTTTTGACAAAAGTGGGTTCGGAGAGGTCATGACTTTATTTGATGATAAGCCCACTATTTTGGAAGGGTTTCAATTTTGCATGCATGTGGATCGTGAAGAGAATATTTTACATGATAATTATATTGTTGAATTTGAATAAGATCCCACATGTAATTATTATGAGAGAGGAAAATGTGGTTGTAGAAATTTTCATGTTACTAGATTACCGCTTATTATATTGAGATCGTCAATGTTTTATTCCTCTTCTTTGCATATGCAAGAAATTTCTTGTCTTGAAAATTTCTTTTCTTATAAAATTACTATGCATAGGAAGTATGCTAGACTTAAATGGGTTTTTTACATATTACATGATGCTCTCTTTGTGTTTCAGTTACTAACTTTGATGTGAGCATCATTGAAATATTATGCCTAGCTAGGGGCATAAAATGATAGCGCTTGTTGGGAGGCAACCCAATGAATAAAATTTATTTTTGTCTTTTTCTTTCTGTTCTGGAGTGTTTCACAATTATTCCTCTGTTATGATTGTTATTTTTGTGTTTTAGTTAGTGTTTGTACCAAGCAAGGCCTTTGGGATCATGTTGGGTGATAGTTGATTTGATCTTCTTGAAAAACATAAACTTTTGCACTCAGTAAAATAATTTTCATAAATCACAGAAACATGATTTTGCTATGACTGTCTTACACAAGGTTAATATATAAACTTCTCACGTTATCCTAATTGTTCATAATTTTTGGAGCTCCAGAAGTATACGAAGTTCTCTGACTACTACAGACTATTCTGTTTTTGACAGATTCTGTTTTCTTTGCATTGTGTGCTTATTTTGATGAATCTATGAGTTTTATTAGAGGGTATAAGCTATAGTAAAGTTGGAATACAGTAGATATCATGCAAAAATAAAATATGAATGGGTTTGCAATAGTAATTAGATTAGTGATTTGCTTTGTTATACTAACGAGTCTCACGAAGGTTTTGTTGAGTTTTGTGTGATTGAAGTTTTCAAGCTTTGGGTGAGATCACGATGGATGAACGAATAAGGAGTAACAAGAAACTAAGCTTGGGGATGCCCCATGGCATCCCAAGATATTATCTAAATGAGAAGCAAGCAACTAAGCTTGGGGATGCCCCGAGTGGAAGCCCCTCTTTCTTCTATAGACCGTCGGTATTTTACTTGGAGCTATATTTTTATTCGTCAAATATCATGAGTTTTTCTTGGAGCGTCTTGTATGATATGTGTCTTTGCTTGTTTTTCTTTTTATTTTAGGTCACCTATCCTTGCTGGACACACCTATTTGAGGGACCCAAAAATATGCTATGACTTGTTAGAATTGCTCTCTATGCATCACTTAAATCTTTATGAGATATGGAATTGCTCTAGTGCTTCACTTATATCTTTTTGAGCATGGTGTGCTTTGTATTTTTTGAAGAAATGCTCTCATGCTTCACTTAGATTTATTTGAGAGTTATAATTTTTTTAAGAAATTCTCTCTTGCTTCTCTTAAATTATTTTGAGAGAAGAAAATTTGTATGCTCATGTTCTTCACTTAGATTTGTTTGGGCTATCAAAAGCAACATATGAAATTAGTCCCAAAGTGAATGATATTCAAGGGGGGTATAATAAAAACTTTCATGAAGATCATTGGAAAAAATAAACTTGATTCCTTGTAATATTTTTGCGGTATGTTGATATAATATGTGAGTCATGTTGATGAGTAATTATGCTTTAGTAATAATATTGGTGTTAATGTTTGTGATTCCCTATGCAAGCACGAAAGTCAATAGTTATGCAATGAAATTACATCCTACTTGTGGTGCATTATTCGGTGTTAGTTGTGCTTAATGCTCGCTTATGATATTTTTCGTTTCTTGGTTGGATGCTTGTCAATCTTTTGCTAGCCTTCATTTGCACTAAGTATGATCACTATTTGTGCATCCAAAATCCTTAAACCCAATTTTTCCACATGAGTCCACTATACCTACCTAGATGATGTATTTACGTGTCGTTGTAAGAAAAATTGTATGTGGCATCTCTAATTTTTGAAATAAATTTCTCTTTTGTGTGCTCGTACCACTCATGAAATGGTACGGGGTGGCTGATATTTTTCCATGCTAGATGTGTTATTCTCAAGATGAGTGTTTATTCACTTGTCATTGCACGAGAGTACGGCAAAGGAATTAGGGATGCCTAGTCCCGAAATGGAAAATGAATGTACTGTATGTTGCCAAATAATAAATTCCTTGGAAAGTGTTGGTATGGATGGCACCAGTTGGGGATGTGACTATTAGGTATGACCCACCCAGGAGGGGCCGGCCTATACCTATGACGGTTCATTAATACAAAGCCCATGAGGATATTGAAGATGGCGGTTCATGAAACAAGGGCCCAAGGCCCAAGGGAAACTTAAGGCCCATAGGGGTAAATCGCCATATGTACAAATTATATTGTAAGCAAGTATATTTAGGAGCCGGACACCTTGTCTATGAGCCAGTCGGAACTCCGTGAGCCGCTGGGCGTCAACCTGTGTATATAAAGGGACGACCCGGTGGCGCTTCAGTGCAAGAAACAAGAGATTGAAAGCTAGGTCAAGCGTATTCGCTCCCTAGTAATCGAGACATAAGCAATACTACCTCAAACTGGATTAGGCCTTTACCTTCACCGCAAGGGGCTGAACTAGTATAAATTATCTGTGTCCTTTGTCCCATTTAACCCCTTTAAGCTAACCTAGTTGTGATGGCTCCATGACTAAGTCCGTAACCTAGGACATCTGTCGTGACAATTCCATGACAGTTGACACCCACCATGGGGCCTTCGCTTGGTGGTTTCGAGTTCTTGAAGGGAGGCTTCGAAGGGATCAAGGGATACAATGTGGGCCAGATGACCAAGAGTTGTCACGGCAAGCTCTACATCGACGATGCTGGCTGGGGCCCCGAAGCCGGCTGAATTGAGTACGAGTACCGGGTCCCCTTCGGTGGAATTCACGTCTTCATTGGCAAGATCGGCGAGCTGGGCCCTAAGACGGACGTCTGCACCGACATCATCGACATGGCTCAGCGTGCACGACTCACCCGAGTTCAGCACGTCATGAAGCATGCTTTCGTGAGATTCATCCATGGGGCGGAATTTGAGGAAGGATATGTGTCTAGCGGTGAGACGGCCATCTATTCTGATGGTGAGTCGTCCACGGGTGAGACTACTTCATTGTATCAACTGCAAGACTGCAGGCTTGGGGGCTGTTCCGATGGCGACAGTAGTCCGGACCCCTATGAGCCACCGAACAGGGACACAATCTTCATGGCCGGTACACAGCCTGGGCAGAATTCTTCAACTGCGGTTGCAATGTTCTCCGGGTCAGCGACAGCGACGGTAGCTGGGGCAGGAGGCCCTGTGCGCCTGCCGGCTTAGGTTTTGACTGATTTGCTGGATAAACTGACAACCTTGTTAATAGCAGAGGTTAACCCGACGAATCAAGTTCAGCATAACGCGGAAATTGCAAAACTACGTGACGAGGTAGCGCAAGCCAAGGAAGACCTAGCGGCGGAGGACACTAGGATGACGGTGGAGTGAGCTGTTTTGGATGCTTAGGCGCAACGGATCCATCCTAATTCCTTCTGGCTCCCGTTGGATCAGAACACCTCAAATAAAATCATGAGAAGAAGGCACCGGAGTCGTCTCCCACTGGTTTACGAGGCAAGGAACCTCTTTGCATGCCTGGAGAGGGGACCAGTAACCAACCAGAGAAAAACCGGGTTGAAGCACCTGGGGATGGAGCGCCGGCTCAACCAGGCACGACGGAGCCATCTCGTCAAAATAATACACCGCCTTAGTATGTGCCGACACCACCGGGCCATTATTCCAACCCTTTGGATAATATGATCGCTGCGGCGATACGATTGGTGGCTCTCCTAGTTGAAGGCGATTATCCAGCGGCGGTTGAAATACAGATGGCTAGAGAGCTTCTTCAAACAGCAATAGTACAGCAGGAGGCATATTCTTACAGTCGAGAGAGGATTCATTTGACCCCTCGCCCAAGCCGGGGTTATAGCAGACACATGGACTCACCGGTCATTTCAAGCAATGACTAGCACCGTAACCAGCAGCGTGGGCTTGACCCGGTGCGTGATGGTACTCATGGTTTGGTCGATCAGGATAGGGCACGTCGAGAAGCTGAGCAGGCGGCTCAGCAGGTGGCTCATCAACATCTTCCGGTTTATCCGACGGCTTTGCTGGAGGCAGGTGTGACCTCTAGAACCACGGGTATACCATGTTTAGTGTCGGCTCTGCGTAATGTGCGTCTGCCCAAGGATTTCAAAGGACCTCGTAAGGTGCCTAACTACACAGCCGACTTACCCCCTGAGGCGTGGATTGAGAGTTATGAGATGGCCATGGAACTGTTGGAGGTCAACGATGTTGCGTGCGCCAAATACTTCACCATGATGCTGGATGGGATGGCCCGTACTTGCTTAAAAGGGTTGCCTGCCAATTCCATCGGGTCATGGGATGAGATAAAAGCCTGGTTTATCCAGAACTTTAAAGATACGTGCAAACAACCCATGTCGATTGTGGATTTGGATGCTTGCGCCCAAGAAGAGGGCGAGTCAACGACCCATTGGTTGCACCGGGTCAAGGCTATCCTACACTCATCAGAGAACATCAATGCCTACTCTGCAGTCCTAATGTTAGAGAAGAACTGCCGTTTTTTGCCTCTCAAATAGAAGCTAGGGCGGCTCAAGCGCCATTGCAATGATACTGATGGCGGCTCTAATTAAATATGCCGACTCTGATAGTACCAAGGACCCTGAGTCTGATGATGAAAAGCTGGGAAAGGGAAAGAAGAGTGGCAACACCAAGGGTCAGCAGCATAACCCGGCAAGTCAGGGGTACTGGTAAGCGCAAGGCTGCTAGTAATTAAGATTTTGTGGCCAATACCAATACACAGAATAATGGTCAACATTGTAAGGGGAAGCCACCTCCTCGGACAGGTGGATCAGGTCTCAAACTTGAGCAGTTGCTAAATCAGCCCATCCCAAAGCATGACACGAAGGAAAGGCCATCCAGTCACCTTTGGAAAGATTGTCAAATTATGAGGGAGTTCAAAAATTCTGATGTATTCCAGAACAATCATGGGCCTGCGGCGGCTCAGGTTCTGCTGGTGGCGGTTCTCATGGCCAGGGTTACGGTGGTGGCGGTTCTAGTTCCGGCTTCCAGGGTCACCAAAACCATCAAGGTAATCAGGGTGGTTACAATCAACAATCCGGTCAGGGGGGTCAACAGCAGCAGCAGTCTGGATATCAAAGCCATCCGAAGCAGTTGAATAGCGGGCAGTACCACGTCTTCACCACAATTTTATTCAAGCAGGATCAGAAGCTCCATAAAAGGGCGGTGAACGCCGTTGAGCCGGCAGTTCCCCATTACTTGCGATGGTCTGAGCAACCCATTATGCAGAGTTGGGAGGATCACCTTCCCCGAGTTGATAATCCAGGTCACTTGGCTTTGGTGGTGGTGCCTCAAGTTGGTGGATACAAATTCACTAAGGTACTAACGGACGGGGGAAGCAGCATTAGTAGCCTTTATTATGATACTTTCCATCGCATGGGTTTGATTGATCGAAGTCTTAAGCCGTCCAATACTGTTTTCCATGGAGTGGTGCCTGGTAAGATGGCGTATCCTATAGGAAAGATCGATCTAGAGGTAGCCTTTGGGGATGAACATGATTCCAGGGCTAAGAGATTAACCTTCGAAGTGGTCAAGATTAGAAGCCCGTATCATGCTCTGTTTGGACAGCCGGCTTATGCCAAGTTCATGGCACGACCTTGTTATGTTTATCTGTAGCTCAAGATGCTGGGTTACACAGGGACCATCACAGTGCATGGAAGTCGGACAATAGCTTTGGCGTGTGAAGAAGGTGACGCTGCTTATGCTGAATCTGTCTGTGCAACAAAGGAATTGAAGTTCTACAAAGACAATGTTGATCCAGCAGATATGACATCCTTGAAAAAGCCAACCACAGAGCATGATCCGGTGTTGCAGTTTAAGTTGGCCGATGACACTAAGCTAGTTGACTTTGTTCCTGGCGATTCATCCTTGCAGTTCAGTATCAATGCTAACCTGGATCCAAAATAGGAAAGCGCGCTCATCAAGTTCATTCATGAGAACCAGGACGTCTTTGCATGGAAACCTTCTGATATGCCGAGTGTAATGAGGTAACTTGCTGAGCACACTCTTAATATTGATCAGAAGTTTAAACCGGTCAAGCAATTCCTTCGTCGCTTCAAAGAGGAGAGGCATAAGGCCATTGGTGAAGAAGTGTCCTGGCTCTTGGCAGCTGGGTTCATTGTTGAAGTCTTTCATCCTGAGTGGTTGGCTAATCTGGTGCTGGTGCTTAAGAAGAATGGCACCTGGCATATGTGGACTACACGGGCTTAAACAAGGCCTGTCCGCTGATCCTTTTGCTCTCCCTCGTATTGATCAAATCATTGATGCTACGACGGGTTGTGAGCATTTGTGTTTTTGGATGCTTATTCTGGTTATCATCAGATCAACATGGCAGTTAAGGACCAGGAAAAGACAGCTTTTATCACTCCCTTTGGAGCCTTCTGCTATGTGTCTATGCCTTTTGGGCTCAAGAGTGCCCAGGCGACTTACTAGCAATGTGTGCAGAATTGTCTTCATAGTCAGATTGGGCGCAATGTTCATGCTTATGTGGATGATATTGTGGTGAAGTCCAGAGAGAAGGAAACTTTGAAAGATGATTTGAAGGAGACCTTCAACAATCTCCGGGTCTACAAGGTGATGCTTAACCCGGCCAAGTGTGTTTTTGGTGTGCCAGCAAGCAAGCTTTTGGGTTTTCTGGTTTCTAATGGAGGAATTGAAGCTAACATGGAGAAGATCAAGGCCATTACCTCCTTGGCAAAGTCGGTGTGTATCAATGATGTTCAACGTCTGGCGGGTCGTATTTTTTTGAAAGCTTAGGACAGTGAGGGCAGCCCCTCACTGACTTCAAGTTAACTCAATACAAATGTACATGTACAACTCTGTGGTGTTACATTAGGATGGGTATGTTAAGCCCTCACCACTAGAGAGGAATTAGAGTAGAGGGACAAAATACAACACAATGTAGTGTTCTGTTTGGCAAGCTAGATAGAAGTGAAAAAGCTGTCCACGAACGGCACCAGAGCCTCCCTGACCCTGTATCTCATCATATGAAAATCGGTCTTGAACCTGAGGAGCCAGCCCTCGAACGTAGGCAGCACCCCCCTGAAGTGTCTGTTGTTGCGTTCCTTCCAAATGCTCCAGGACGAAATGATGAATATGTCCATAAACATAGGGTTCGCCCACCTGGCTCTTTCCTCATGCACAAGTTGGAGCCTGTTACCGCCGCTCATCCAATCGATCCCTAGTTGTATCCAGCAAGCCCTACCGAACGGACAATGGAAGAAAAGATGCTCAACCATTTCTTCGGGCGGGTCATCACAGAGGAGGCAAGTGTACATGTCATCACGCAGCTTCATGCCTCTCCTCTTTAGCATGTTCCTGGTATACAGTCTGTCCGCTAGAAGGAGCCATGCAAAAACCCTCCATTTATTAGTGCATTTTGAATTCCAGATCCATTTGAAAGCATCGTCCACCACCACCTCACGAAAGCAATGATCGTAGTACTTCTTAGGATTGAATCCCGTGCCCCCCTAGGTGCATCTCCAGACGTCCCGGGCTTCAGCTGGCTCTGTAGAGGCCAAACTGCATTGAAGATCTTGCAGCTCTTCCCTGGCTTGCGTCGAGGGCGGCAACTAAAAATTTCGCCCAAGTGTAGGTGCTATTAGTAGCGCTTGCACCGAGACATCTTCGTCAGTCGCAAAGGAGAACAGCCTGGGGTGGCTATCACCGAGGACGCAGTTGTGCCACAGATCCTTCCAAAATAGCATTGTGCTCCCGTCCTGAACCTCAACCGACGTAACCCCTCTGTAGGTTGGAGCGAGTTGCATGACATCGCGCCACCAGAATGACCCGCACTGATCAGCTGCATGGGGCACCAAACCCTCATAGTATTTGGACCAAATTAGGTTAACCCACGGCACATCACATCAATTGTAAAATTTGTGTAGTTGCTTGAGTAGCAGGCCTTGGTTCTGAATTTGAAGATTAATTATCCCCAACCCACCTTTCTCTTTAGGGCGACAGACAAGGGTCCAAGCCGCCATGGACATAGTTTTGTGGCCATCATCTGTTTCCTTCGCCCAGAGATAGTATCTCCTTAGTTTGTCAAGGTGTTCCAGGATCTTCGGCGCCAGCCTGATCGAGCACATAGCATAGATCGCGAGGGACGTGACCACCGAGTTGACTAAGGTAAGCTTTGACCCAAGGTCCAGCAGCGATGCCGCCGTGGACAACCTACGCTTGACCGAAGCCACAAGCGGCATCAGGTCAGAGACTATGGGTTTAGCCGTGCCCATCGGCATGCCAAGGTACGTGAACGACATCTCTCCAACCTTGCACCCAAAAACCTCAGCCAGTCGTTCCGTCCCGTCGACCGCCGTGTTGACAGTCATCAGAGTCGATTTATGAAAGTTGATGTGCAAACCTATGGAGGATGCGTAGTCCTGAAGAATGCGTTTGATCGTCTCCGCTTGCGCTTGGTCAGCTGGCATCACTAAGATCGTATCATCCGCGTATTGAATCATGGGGTAGTCACTCTCCATGGTGGGCATGGGCAGCTCGAGCTCTCCCCTCCTATAAGCGTCATTGATGGCTGCCTGAAGAAGGTCAGCAGCCAAGACGAAGATGAGGGGGGACAGCGGATCCCCCTAGCGCACCCCTCTCTTACAGAAGAATTGCCTACCCGGGGTTCCGTTTAGGAGTATCGAGGACTTTGTCGTCGAGAACAAGCAGTGGAAGATGATGAATAAAATAGATCACTTTGTCTGGAGTGATGCTGCTAATGACACGTTTGAAGCTTTGAAGAAACAGCTAGCTGAGCCGCCAGTCCTTGCTGCTCCTATTGATAAGGAGCTGTTGTTATTATATGTGGCTGCTAACGCCCAAGCTATTAGTGTAGCTGTTGTGGTGGAACGAAAGGAAGCAGGCATGGAACATCCGGTTCAACGGCCAGTTTACTATATTAGTGAAGTACTCACTGAGTCCAAGCAGAGGTATCCACACTGGCAGAAGCTCGTTTATGGGGTGTTCATGGCCAGTCCGAAGCTGAAGCAATATTTTTTGGGTCATCCCATCACTGTGGTTAGTTCTCCTCCCTTAGGGGATATTATTCAAAACAGAGAAGCTACAGGTTGGATAGCCAAGTGGGCCATTGAGCTTGGACCTCATGGTTTGAAGTATATGACTCACACGGCCATCAAGTCTCAAGCACTTGTGGATTTCATCAATGACTGGACAGAGTTGCAAATGCCTGAAGAGAAGCGAGATAACACATATTGGAATATTCGCTTTGATGGGTCCAGGCAATTGGAGGGCTCAGGGGCCGGAGTTGTCTTAGCTTCCCCTCAAGGTGAGAAGTTTTGTTATGTTTTAAGGGTGATGTTTCCCTGTACTAATAATGCAGCTGAGTATGAATCCTCGCTCCATGGTCTTCGGATGGCTAAGGAGATGAATTTAAACCGGGTGAGATGTTTCAGCGACTCAGACTTGGTGGCTCAGCAAGTTTCAGGCAAATGGGATTCTAAGGATCCACTCATGGCGGCTTATCGTCGCGAGGTTGATGCTATTGTTGGGACCTTCAAGGGTTATCAAGTGGAACACATTGATCACAGAAAAAATGAGGCGGCTGACGCCTTAAGCCGGTTAGGGTCCCAGCATAAGCCGGTGCCACCTAACACTTTCTTAGATATTCTGCATAACCCTTCTGTCAAATTACCTACAGAGGAAGATCTGGCTATTCCTGACCCGGATGCACAATTATTGGCGGCTCTTCACGCTATTGCTGATTGGACAGTTCCATATTTGGCTTATATGACCCGGGGCGAGTTACTTGAGGATGAAACTTTGGCGTGTCAGATAAACTGACGGTCTAAGTCAATGACAATTGTTAAAGGAGAGCTGCACCATTGTGGTGTTACTTGGGTGTTTCAATGTTGCATCTCTCCTAAAGAGGGCCATGAAATTCTTCGCAAGATTCATGAAGGAGATTGTGGTCGTCATGCCGGTTCAAAATCTCTCGTGGCTAAAGCTTTTCGTCATGGATTTTATTGGCTGACAGCTCATGCGGATGCAGAGAATTTGGTCAGTAAATGTGACAGTTGTCAGAAATTTTCACGGCGAGCTCACGTGTCGGCTCAAGAGTTGAGGATGATTCCAATTACTTGGCCATTTGCAGTTTGGGGGCTAGATATGGTTGGGCCTTTTAAAAAGTCCAAGGACAAAAAGACCCACCTTTTGGTGGCGGTTGACAAATTCACAAAGTGGGTGGAAGCAAAACCGGTCAGTAAGTTTGATGCGGCCACAGCGGTTCAATTCATCAAAAAGGTGATTTTTCACTTTGGTTTTCCCCCACAACATTATAACTGATAATGGCACTAATCTGTCCGAGGGTGCTATGAAAGAGTTTTGTCAACGTCAGCATATTCGATTTGATGTGTCATCAGTAGCTCACCCCCAGTCTAATGGTCAAGCTGAAAGAGCCAATCAAGAAATTTTGAGAGGCATCAAGTCCCGGCTTATGGTTCCTTTGCAAAGGACGCCGAGTTGTTGGGTGGAGGAGTTACCTTTAGTGCTATGGAGTATCAATACTACCCCAACAGATCTACGGGTTACACGCCTTTCTTCATGGTTTACAGAGCAGAGGCGCTTCTCCCTAGTGACATCCGTCACGACTCGCCCCGCGTGGCGGCTTATGTTGAAGCTGATAATGAAAAAACATGTCAGGACGCACTTGACCTGTTAGATGAGGAGCGTGACCTTGCGGCGGCTCACTCGGCGATTTACCAACAAGATCTACGCCATTATCACAACCGCCAGTTTAAGACCAGAACCTTTCAACAAGGTGACTTGGTGCTCCGGCTTATCCAGGATCAATCTGATATGCACAAGTTATCCCCACCTTGGGAAGGGACCTTTGTGGTCAGCAAAAATCTGAACAATGGGTCATACTACCTTATCGATATTCGAGACCACAAGGACTCACGTAAGTCGGAGGAGGAGACCCGCCGGCCATGGAATATTGCTCATCTTTGGCCTTACTACACTTGAGCCACCGGCTCTAATGATGTACATATTTTGACAATGTATATATTATGATGTTTATAATAAAGCCAGCATCCCTGATAAAGCAGGGCCTCTGTCATTTCATCTCCAAGGATAATGAGTCTTTTTCATCACAAAAAGGTCATTTGGGGGCTTCCTGTTCAAACATAGGTGTATTCACCAAAGAGAACACAGCTGTGAATATCCCTCTTGATCAGTGCAATGCCATAATTTTAAAAAAAGGTCACTTAGGGGCTTCCTGTTCAAACATAGGTGTATTCACCAAAGAGAACATAGCAATGAATATCCCTATTGATCGGCTCAAGGCCAAACTTTCAAAGGTCCCTTGGGGGCTTCCTGTTCAAACATAGGTGTATTCACCAAAGAGAAGATGGCTGTGAATATCCGTCTTGATCGGCGCATCACCACAAAGCACTTGGGGGCTTCCTGTTCAAACATAGGTGTATTCACTAAAGAGAACATAGCGTTACTACCATTGTGAGCTGGTTTGGAACACCAGGTGTATTCACCAAAACCTTCCGGGTTCTCCTGCTTTGTAGAAACTCCCACTCCACCCGGGTAATCCTGGAATGACAAGCTGTACTCTTGACAGTCAATCTTACATAGACCCTGAACTTGTCAAGGTTAGAACAGTGGTCATGTGTGGCCGGTTTCACAAAGTGTAAAAGGTTAACTCAGTGGCTTGACGGCCCATGAAAGCATTGGAGATTTAGGCTTGGCAGCCTACAAAAGCCTCGTTTTTTGCTTTGACTTGTTTTTTGAACATTTTTTGGGTTCATCTTGGTACCATATTTAATGGTTTACAGTGATTCAGGCCATGTAGCCTCAATTCTCACGGCTCATATTTGAAGCATATCCGTGGTTTCTGTTAACCCGACCTGGCTTTGGACGGCAAGTCGCCAGTTTATGATGATATTAAATACTTGGAAGTATTGGCTTCTAAGATTTGGGTTATCACCCTTACTGCACGGGTATCATAAGCTAGCAGTCCGATTCAATATTACAGGTGATATTTTTTTGTTATAATTATATCTAATTATGATTAAACTGGCCCTGCCTATAAATTGTTTTAATCATCAATGGCTTTATATGGGATATTATGACCCAGCCTGCGGTAAACCGCCAGGGCTCTTGTGATCTGTTTCTGTGCAGGATAGTACTAAATCTCATCTGCATAACTCAATATCATCATAAGTGTAAGATGATAGTTCTCCAGTGGCAGATCAAACAATGTTGGGCAAAACACAAAACATGCACGATGACACAACAGAGCAAAGTTTCTACTAGCCTATTACATGACTCAATGAGCCAAAGTGCTTAAGTGTTTTCAGAAGATCAAATATATGAACCGCCCATGGGATCAATTTTCTTGGCCTTGACAGCTTGAAGCTCCTGGATCATCCTTCTCTGGTTCGTCGTCCTCCTCTGCTGCCTAGAAGTTTGGTGATGACCAATCAATGCCACACAAGGCATGGAATTCAGCTTCGTCATCTATAAGCTCGGACAGTTCAACTTCAGGAGAGAAAGTGTGCTTATGGATTGGGGGAATTAGATCCATCACTTTATAAGCCAGCATGGGCAGCTTCTGATTCTCCATCTCATAAGCCGGTTGGTATCTTGAAAGATCTATCTCATTAGCAATCAGGCTGGCCAAGGGACGTATCTCCTTCACGCAGGCAGCAAAGTCTTTCTTCTCAAAGGGAGTGCCATCTTCTTTTAAGCTTGGATACCCGGTAGCTATATCGGCCCGGTGTCGGTGTACTATAGTAGGGGTACCCTAGTATCCCGAACTTGTGCACGGGCAGTTGCAGCGCCCCGCGGAAAGGCTTGTCGAGTGACCGCCAAGGCCCTCCGTGGTTCCTTCGGAGCCATTCAAGAACAAAGTATTTAAGCCAAGGAGACAAGGCCCCGGCAAGAGGAGCTTGCCGGGAAGGCCAACCAAGGCATTTCAAGGAAGTTGCCGTGACGCGTCGCACGTCCCGGCAAGGCCCGGCGAGCGACAAGCTTCCGGATGCGGCAAGACAACGGCCGCGGAAAGGCGCTTGTCGCGGCAGGCTACCACACTGTACCCATGCTCCAGCACATCTACCAACATGTTGCCTTGGGGTCTTTCCAGGCGCGCGTGGCAAGAGGCTGTGCAGCCAGCGGTGCGAGGTGGCGAGCGACGCTGACAAGATTACCATCATGGCAAGCGGTGGCGTCCCTGACGGTCCCTGTTTGCACTATTTGGGCGACGCAGAAGGGCATTTAATGCCTTTGTCCCCTGCCGTCAGGGTTAGGTATGATACACTGTACAGGTTGTTGTACCAACCACAACTCCTTTTCAGTTTTTGCCCTTGTCTGCGTTGCCACCTGTCGGTGACCCCTTGAGCATATAAAAGGAGGCCCATGCGCAACATAGAGAGGGGTGGGGGTTCGTTCGGCTGGAAACCAGAAAACACTCACACTCGGTCTCGTTAGCAGCTCGTGTGTACTGTAGCACTCAGCACTCCCGAGCAAGAACTCAATACAATCGGACAAGCAGCAGTAGGAGTATTATCTCTCCGGAGAGCTCCGAAGTTGGGTAAACGGCTCGTGTGCTTCGCCTCGATCCGCTCTTCGTGCGATCTCCGCCCCCCGCCGAACCGAAAGGGGCCCGGTCCGCCGGTCCCCATAGGTGTTCGTGGATCAGCCTCCCCAACATCTTTGGCGCGCCAGGTAGGGGGCGTCGAGGTTGTGTGAACCTGATCTGGCGATTCACACGAGCTAGATCTTCAGCTTCTTCATCGACATGCCACCGAAGAAGAAGACTTCGGCGGCAGCTATTCCGTCCACGTCGATCCCACCACCACCAGAGCAAACAAGTGGTGGGGTAGACGCCGGCGGAAGAACGGACATCAACGAGGGAGCTCACGACGCTGCCAGGTCCAAGGACTAGGCTGCGCAGACCTCGGCGCCCGTACATGTTTCGCGCCCATCTTAGGAGGCGCAGGACCGACAGCGTCATGGTACTCGTAGTACCATACGTCTGTTGGGCCAAGATTGAGCTGGTGGATCTCGGGGTGCTCAAGACCAACATGCACACCAACATGCTGACACGAGCGAGACACAGTTGCCTGGACGGGATCCTGCTCCTTCTAACATAGTTAGAAGTCTGAGCATATCCCGCTCCTCGCACCGTTCGCCACTGCCACCCACCACTCCAGCAGAAGCTTTGGCGCGAGCTCAACTGCTCCTGGATTACCCTCCAATGGAAGACAGGATGGAGGGCCACTATTCAAAGTCTCATCGGCTTCGCCAACGGCGACACTCCACGGCAGCTGAGTACATCGCGGCCGCGGCAGGACTGCCAGGCACGGGCCGGTGGCGACGAAACCGGTGGAGGTGCAGCCACCATGCACTCTCCACCCCGAAGGCCAAGATCGCTGACTCGCCGGATCCACCTCGACAGCGACTCCACCGCATCATCGGATCCACGAGCTCATCGCGATCAGCGCCAAGTTCTTCACGAACCACAACAAGAAGACGCTCATACTCGCATCGAGCGCCAAAGAGAAGCGCGGCGTCAATCAGACCAGCGCGCTGGGCCCTCTGTTGACGTGCATGCGCCAGGGGAACCAGGCGTCTTGCCGTACGCGGTAGGTTGCCCTGCATTCACTCGTGAGCTACGGCAAGTCCAGTGGCCCAGCACGAGGAATTTCAAGCCAGACGTGCTAGAGAAGTACGACGGCAAGTCGCATCCGTCAAAGTTGCTCAACATCTACACCATCGCGGTGCAAGCTGCCGGGGGACGAGATGACAAGATCCTTGCCAACTACTTCCCGCTGGTGCTCAAGCCCAATGTCAGATCCTGGCTCGTGCACTTGCCGGACAACTCCATATCCTCCTGGGCAGATCTATGCCATCAGTTTGTCGGCGCCTTTACAGGCGGCCACAAGCCTCATGGCCAAGAGAGCGATCTTCATCTGCTTTCCCAGAAGGAAGGAGAGCCCCTGCGCAAGTACATTCAGAGATTCAGCCGCGTGCAGTACAACATCCCAGATGTCCACCCTGCCGTGGTAATCAGTGCGTTCCATCAGAACATGCGAAACCGCAGGATGCGGGAGAAGATGGCGATGTGCAAGATCAGAGACGTCAGTGAGCTATATGCCCTGGCCGACAAGTGTGCACGTGCTGAGGAAGGGAGGAAACTCCCCGGAGAGAATATAGGAGCAGGAGGATCTGATAGTGAGGAGACTGCCCCGGCAAGGAAAAACCGGCGACGGAACAACAGAAAGAAGAAAGGCAAAGAGGTGCTAGTCGTTGAGCAGTCCGGCAAGAAAGCCAAAGCTGGTAGCTCCGGGAAGGAGATTGCCGCGGGCACCAACCACTAGGCTATGGCGGTCGCCGACAAGCAGGACAGCACCAACAAGCAGTACTGCAAGATCCACCGCACCAAGGGCCATGACCTCCAGAGCTCCAAGAAGGTCGAGCAGCTTGTTGAGCAGCAAAAGGCTGAATACGAGCGACGCAACAAAGAGAAAGCCCAGGAAGGTGCTAGAGGAGCCGGCAAGAAACGTCCCGGCCGAGGAGGACGCCGCGGCAAGGCCAAGCAGTGGCAAGGAGATAGACCTCCCCGCGGCCACGACAAGGATGAAGATGACGATGACGATGAAGATATGGATGATGACGAGACCGATGAGCAGGAGTTCCAGAAAGCCACAGAGGTCCTGTGCGTTGATGGTGGTGCTTCTGTGCATACTTCACACCGCCAGCTCAAACAGTGGGTGCGGGAAGTCAATGCAGCAGAACCACCCATCGAGTCACGCAAGCCTCTGAAATGGTCCAGCACGCCTATCATCTTTGATATTGAGGACCACCCTGATCGCATAACTGCGGTCGGGTGCTTGCCGATGTTGGTTTCACCAACTATCCGCAACCTCAAGGTCATTAAGATGCTAGTTGATGGCGGGGCCGGCTTGAACCTGATCTCCTCCGCGGTAATCCAGAAACTCCAGATCCCTGATGGCGAGCTCGAAGAGACCGGCACATTCCAAGGAATCAATCCGGGAAGAAGCAAGCCAAAGGGAAAGATCACGTTGCCGGTGACATTTGGCAGCGAGTTGAACTTCAGGACTGAGAGGGTCACTTTTGATGTTGCTGATTTTCCATTACCTTACAATGGGATACTAGGCCGTCCAGCACTCGCCAAATTCATGGCAGCCTCTGATTATGCATACAACATACTGAAGATGCCAGGCCCGATAAGTGTCATCTCTGTCCCTGGCGACAAGAAGGATGCTCTTATCTGCGCCGACAAGATCTACCGGGAAGCAGCAGCCGCAACAGATCGCAAGTCACTTGCCGTTGAAGCTCCCGGGGCGAAGAAGAAGACCAAGTCCGGCAAGAGTTATGATGCCCATTCCGACAAGCGCACCTCTTCGGAGTGCTGCGCTACCGTCGAGGACGCACCATCGAACTCCACCGGCAAGTGTAAGAAGACAATGGCAGCTCCACTAGAGACCAAGAGGGTGTCCGCCAAGGAGGATGGCACTGGTGGTACCTTCACCATCAGTGCCACTCTCGACCCTAAATAGGAAAGCGCGCTCATTGCTTTCCTGCGGGCGAATGTCGATGTATTTGCGTGGCAACCGTCTGACATCCCCTGTGTTCCCAGGAAAGTAATCGAGCACCATCTTGCCGTCTGTCCTCACGCGCGGCCCGTCAAGCAGAAAGTCAGGAAGCAGGCAGTGGAGCGCCAAGAATTCATTGCAGAAGAAATCAAGAAATTGGAAGCAGCAGGCCTTGTTAGAGGAGTGCTCCATCCTACGTGGTTGGCCAATCCTGTAGTCGTGCGTAAGGCAAACGGGAAATGGAGGCTTTGTATCGACTTTACCGATGTCAATAAAGCTTGTCCCAAAGACCCATTTCCCTTGCCGCGCATCGACCAGATTGTTGACTCCATGGCCGGATGTGACTTGCTTTCATTTCTTGATGCATACTCAAGATACCATCAGATCTTCATGGCAGAAGAGGATGAGGAGAAGACCGCATTCATCACCCCATGTGGCACATACTGTTTCGTACGGATGCCCTTTGGTTTAAAGAATGCTGGTTCAACATTTGCGAGGGTAGTCCATGACGCTTTTGAGCCGCAAATGCACAGAAATGTGGAAGCCTACATGGATGACATAGTGGTCAAGAGCAAGGACAAGGAAACTCTGATTCAAGATTTAGACGAAACCTTTTCAAATCTGCGCAAGATCAACCTCAAGCTTAACCCCGAGAAGTGTGTGTTTGGAGTCCCTTCCGGCAAGCTTCTCGGGTTCTTCGTGTCTCAGCGGGGAATTGAAGCCAATCCAGACAAGATCAAAGCCATTGAGCAGATTGAAGCACCAAAGCGCGTCAAGGATGTACGAAGGCTTGCCGGTTGCGTAGCTGCTCTCAGCAGGTTTATCTCTAGGTCTGCTGAGCGCGCCCTGCCATTTTTCAAAATATTGAGAAAGGCAGGTCCAATGAAATGGACTCCGGAAGCAGAGGCTGCACTGCAGGACTTAAAGAGATACCTGTCCTCCACTCCAACACTTGTCGCACCTAAGCCACAAGAGAAGTTGCTGCTAGATATAGCGGCAACCAATCAAGTGGTTAGTGCTGCGTTAGTAGCGGAGAGGGAGGCAGATGATGAGCCAGCAACCATGGCAGATGCATCCAGCGACAAGCAAGGGGCTTCACCGACAAGCTCTGTCCCGACAAAGATAGATCTGCGCAGGAGCGTGGCAAGATGCAGAAAAGAATGGTGCAGCGCCCAGTTTACCAGTTCCCTTCTGCAGGGGGCTAGGTCAAGGTACTCTGGTGTGCATATATTGCTTTTCGGCCTTCTCATGGCCTCGAGAAATCTGCGCCATTACTTCCAAGCACATGAGATCACAGTCGTCACTCGTTTTCCGCTGAAGAGGGTACTGCAAAATCCAGAAGCAACAGGCAGGATTGTCGAGTGGGCACTGGAACTATCAAGCTTTGGCCTCAAGTTTGAGAGCACTTCAACTATCCAAAGCAGAGCATTGGCAGAGTTCATAGCAGAATGGACGCCAACACAAGATGAAGAAATTCCAGAGACGAGCATCCCCGTCAATGAAGCAAGCAAAGAGTGGCTGATGTACTTTGATGGTGCCTTATCGCTGCAAGGCGCCGGTGCGGGCGTGCTACTTATTGCACCCACCGGAGAGCACCTCAAGTACGTAGTCCAGATGCACTTTCCCGAGGAGCAAGCAACGAAGAATACCGCAGAGTATGAAGGTTTGCTTGCCGGTCTGAGGATCGCAGCAGACCTTGGGATCAAGAAACTCATTGTCAGGGGTGACTCACAGCTTGTCGTCCGCCAAGTGAACAAGAATTATCAGAGTCCGTTGATGGAAGCTTACGTTGATGAGGTGAGAAAGCTAGAAGAGCACTTTGACGGCCTACAGATGGAACATGTTCCAAGAGCTCAGAATGACATTGCTGATAGCCTGTCGAAGTGCGCCGCACTTAAGTTACCTGTGGAACCAGGGATCTTTGTGCTCAAGCTGACTCAACCATCTGTAACGCCATCAATTAGACATGGCAAGAAGAGTAAATTGATTTCTGATGACTGCTTTCCGGCAGAGCTCCCCGAAGCCGCCGCCAAGAAGGTCCTCAGGATCAACACCCAAGGTGCTGAGGTGCAGTCTGCTCCGGCAAGCCTTAGGGTTTGTTCCGTTGAAGCAGACGCTCCCGACAAGTTTTGCTCCGGCAAGCTTGCCGGGGAACGTCAAGCTCCAGCTGAGCCGCAGGTTCTTGCCGTAGAAGCGGATGTTCCCGCAGCAGCAGATGTGCCTTTAGTCCTTGTTGTCGAGCCGCAAGCTCCAGCATGGGCACAGCAGATTGTCCGTTTCCTTCAGACAGGAGAACTTCCTGAAGAGCAAGAAGAAGCGGAAAGAGTAGCCCGACAGTCAAGTATGTACCAGTTTGTCGACAACACACTGTACAGAAGAAGACTCAACGGCGTGAAATTGAAGTGTATTCACCGGGAAGACGGACAAAAGCTGTTGGCAGAAAGACATGGAGGCATATGTGGTCACCACATTGGCGCAAGAGCACTTGCCGGCAAAGCGTTCCGGCAAGGTTTCTTTTGCCCGACAGCCCTCCAGGATGCAACTGCACAAGTAACCAAGTGTGAAGCGTGCCAGTTCCATTCCAAACAGATACACCAGCCAGCTCAAGCTCTCCAGACGATCCCTTTATCCTGGCCATTTTCGGTCTGGGGGCTCGACATCCTCGGCCCCTTTCCCCGAGATGTCGGGGGCTTTGAGTACTTGTACGTTGCAATCGACAAGTTCACAAAGTGGCCGGAAGTGGAAGCAGTGAGGAAGGTGACAGCACAGTCAGCAGTCAAGTTCTTCAGGTCGATTGTTTGCCTCTTCGGGATCCCTAATAGGATCATCACCGACAACGACACGCAATTCACGAGCTGCACCTTCATGCAGTACATACAAGATCTTGGCGCCAAGGTCTGCTTCGCTTCTGTTGCTCATCTGAGAGCAACGGTCAAGCGGAGAGGGCGAATGCTGAAGTGCTGCGCGAGCTCAAGACCAGGACTTTCAACAGGCTGCACAAGTGCGGAAAGAACTGGATCGAGGAGCTGCCGGTGGTTCTTTGGTCGATCAGGACGACGCCAAATCGAGCCACTGGCCAGACACCTTTCGCTCTAGTCTGTGGAGCACAGGCAGTTCTCCCCACGGAACTCATATACGGGTCACCTCGAGTGCTCGCTTATGATGAGCTTGAGCAAGAGCAGTTGCGACAAGACGACGCGCTGCTCCTTGAGGAAGACCGTCTTCAGGCTACTGTACGAGCTGCTTGATACCAGCAAGCTTTGCGCCGCTACCATAGCCGCAAAGTTAATGCCAGAAGTTTCGAGGAAGGCGACCTTGTTCTTCGGTGCGTTCAGTCCGCCAAGAATTCCAACAAGTTGACGCCGAAGTGGGAAGGCCCTTACCGGGTGAAACGAGTCACTAGGCCTGGCGCTGTCCGCCTTGAGACCGAAGATGGCATTCCGGTGAGAAACTCCTGGAACATTGAGCATCTTCGTAAGTTTTACCCATAGGGCGCGGTTGCCGGAACCCATTCCGGCAACCACCTTTTGTACAAGTCTTGCCGATGTTGCATGTAATCCTTTGTACAAAGCCGGGCGCAGAACCCGTGCATAAGTAAAGCTCATGTGCTCCGCACATCTTGTCAATTTCATGCTTTACACTATTTCTTGGCATGCGTTATTTGACACTTTGTGCAGCACCTACCCCCGGTAAGCGATAACGAGCCATAAGGCTCCATATCTTTATTTTCTCTTCTTTCTCTTTCTCAAAGGAAGGAAGGTTCCCTCGCCCACAAGTTTGCCGAGGGGAAAGGAGAAGATAATGGTGTGGACCAGGCATCGTTCAAGGAAGTTTTGCCTTACCGGAAAGCAAGCAAACGATAGAAAAGCTAAGTTGCCAAAGTTTGAGCGATCAGTTTTAAATTTTTAAGTTATCTTCCTCGAACGACCGCACTTTTTATGGAAAACCTGTGCGCGGAGGAACCAACTCGAAGCTAGTTGCGCCCTTACTTTGTTTCGAGTCCGCTCAACAATTTAAGTGAGCTGCGACTAGTTGCGACAATGTTTCTTGCCGGTAGTGGCACCGCCAGCAGGCTGCTGACGTCCCGCACTCAGCGCTCGCGGCTCAGGTGTCTGCACCGACAAGTTCCCTAAAAGCGTGGGGCAAAAACATACAAAGGAAGGAATCAAGTAAAGGAGATAACATAGCAATCTCTACCCAAAATAGAGTCATATTACAAGATAACTTGTCGCAGCTCTAACAGATTGTTCTCGTGACATGACCAGCAGCGACAAGGAAAAAGAGAAAACGGGCGGCCTAGTCTACGTGATCGCCCTCAACCCTCTTGATCTCGCTCACCTTGTCCACAATGGGTGTGACAAGGGCCTTGAGCGCTTCCAGATCAGCATCCGGCGGCAGGGACCTGAGGACGTTGGTGAGGTTGAGGCCTGGGTTGCGGAAGGCCACCTTCACCAGCACCTTCTGAAGAACCCCCGCGCAGATCTTGCACGACTCGTCGGCCAGCTGCTTTGGGATCTTCTCCCGAAGTCGCTGGAGGGCCGTCGCCACGCCTTTGAAGAACAAGCTGAGCTTGGCGTTGGGTTGGAGTTGCTCATCGGAGGAGTACCCGAGATCCTCCATCCCCAGCTGCACCAGCTCCCCATCGATGGCTGTGGCAACATTCACCAGACCCTCGGTCCAGTGCTCCACAGTCTCCCTAAAAGTATCCTGGGCGGCAGCAGCACTCGCCAGCAGCGCCTCGTCGGCCTTGATCTTCTCCGACAAGGCCACCTCCTGCTCCCTGGCGCCGTCCAGCGTCTGAGTCAAAGTAGCCAGCTTCAACTCAAGATTTGCATTGGAATCCTTGGCGGCGCTGAGCTCCTTGCTCCTCTTTGCGAGAAGACCCTGCAGCTCACCATGAGTGGCAGCGTCCTTCTCGCGCTCACGCTTGAGCGCGGCAAGCTCCTCGCCGCTCGCCCTGAGATCGGCTTCCAGCTGCGCCACCTTCATCTCCAGCTCCTTCTTGGCGGCCTCGGCAGCTCGGCAGCATCCCTTGCCTCCTTGAGAGCCCCGCCAATTGCTTGCTCACGCGTGGCAAGCTCCTCCTCGTGGCTGTCAAGGTTCACCTTCCACTGCGCCAACTCACCTTCCTGCGCAGACAGCTTCTCGGCAGCGAGCCGCTGTTGCTCTTCAACTTCAGCCTTCGCGAGGAGGAAGGCTTTACGCTCCTCGAGAAGTTGCTCCCGCTCCTCCGTCAGGGACCGGAGGGCTTCCTGCCTGAGACCCCGGAGCTCCTCCGCGCGCTTCTCGATGTCCACTCCCGCCTTCGCGACAAGTGCTTCTCGGGATGCCAGCTTGGCTTGTCGGGCGCGGTAGAGCGACAGCAGCTTCCGCAGCAGCCGCTCCTCCTCAGGCTCGTCGCTGCTGCTGCTTGGCGCGTGGACCAACGTCAGCCCAGCAGAGGCGCGCACCTCTCCATCCAGAATCTCTCCTTCGACCGGCGCCCTGGAGCTTGACGCCCAGGGGAGCTTGATGAAGATGCCATCGCCGGCCTTCAAGTAGGCGCTGGGCTGGGGCTCTTCGGAGCCTGGCTCTATAGTAGCGGCGGAGGGATCGGCGGTCGGCGCAGCGCCTGGCGCTCCTGCAGCCTCGGGGCCGTCAGTGCGATCGCCGGATCCCTCGCCAGCTTCTGCGGCGGCAGCTTTGGCGGCCTCTTCGCCGGCGGGATCATCAGCGCCGGCCTCTCCTTCGGTGGCAACGGCGTCGTCGGTGTTGCTGCGCGCGTTCTCCTCGCCGGCGACCTCGGTTTCCATTGGCTCCGTGGCAGATGGATCTAACGAACCGAAAGGGGAGAAAAGTCAGGCAAAATATCCAAAAAGAAAATAAGAAGAAGAAGAACCCAAGGGAAGTTTTCAGGCAAAGATGATTCTCTGTGCTAGGATCTGCGGTCGAGGTCTCAACCATCGGAGGATCACTGGCGCTGTCCCTTGCCGGAGAACTGTCCCTTGCCGGAGATTTCTCCCTTGCCGGAGAACGCTCCACTGCTGGGGAATTCTCCCTTGGCGGTGTAGTCGAAGCAGAAGGCATTTCAGGAGCGGCTTCCGGGCACTCCTAGTGAGGCTGCTCTACTCCTACACAAACGAGCAATCAGATATCAAAAAAGAGAGATCACCCATGCGCGCCTGACAGCATGAAGTAAACCATATACTTACGTGGAGGGCTGCGCTGGGGGCTGCTTTGAGGAATGGTTGCCGGGTCTGACAAGGTGGTCTCGGACATGTCCTTTGCCATCGCGGTGGGGTCGTCCTCGATGACAATCACCGGGGCCTTGGCTCTCTTCGCCGCTCTCTGGGCCAGCGTCCTGAAAAGGAATAGGTTCAGGGTAAAGCAAATCAGATACAAGACAAAGCAACAAAATTGAAGAGTTACAAGAACAGCAAAGAATCTTACTCTTCTTCTTCCTCATCGGAGCTGAGCGCGGCGAGATCGAAGTCCGGCTCGCCTCCGGTGCGACGAGGCGGAGGAGTAGGTTCCCTTGCCCGCTTGGCGGGGGCAGTAGCAGTGGACCGGGAAGACCCCGCCCCAGTTGCCGCAGCGGCGTGAGGCGCTCCCGCGGCAACAGTGCTTGCCACGGTAGAGCGTGTTGCGCGGCACGGCGGCTGTTGACTTGTTTGCCGCCCCGCTACTTCCCCGGCCTTGCAGAGACGCCTTTTTGGTGGAGCTGGGGGCTCCGCTTGCGGCAAGCTCTCTGAAGGTTCAGGCCCGACAAGCTCTCCCTCGGCGGGCTCGCTCGACTCATCTTCGGGCCCGGCAAGCTCTTCCTTGCCGGCAAACTCCTCTCGCTCGACAAGGCTTGCCGCCTCTACTGCCTCTGCCTCCTCCATAGTGAATCCAAACTCGCCCGCGGTAGCGGCTGCTGCCGCCTCTTCCAGCCTGGTGGCGATGCGCTGCATCTCATCATCGGTGGTGTCGCGGGTGAGGCTCTTCTGTTCGTCGGCACGGACCGGCACTTCTACCAAGTCGTCAAAGAAATCCCGCACGACGTCGTCTGTATGCTCTTGCCAAGTCGGGACGATTCCGTGCGAGTCGCACAGCGACATCATTGCGCGGATGCGGTCGAGCGAGGAGTTGTTGCACAAAGGAACGACACCCCTCAGCAACATGAATGGATGTTGAGGATCGTGCTTGAACAGCTCCAGAAGCATCGCGTCCAGCTCTAGGACGGTGAAGTTGAAGTTGAGGCCCAGGCACAGCCTCATGATATCCGCCGAGTTCTGGAACTCCCAGGCGGGTCTCCTCCTCTCCTACAGGGGGGCAATGCGGCGGTGAAGAAAATCTGCGCCAACGGCGCCTACGGTGAGCCCGGCAAGCCTGAGGCGTAGGATCGGGTGACGGCAATCTTCAGCCTGTCGTCTTCCTGGGCCACGTTGCTCCAATCATTGCCACGCAGTGTTGGGGCTTGGCGCAGGGCAGTAAATGGCTGCGGGTTCTCCTCGACATTCCAGCACCACTCTGCTCTCCATTCCTCCCACTTGCTGCGGAGCTCTCCCTCCAGATCCTGGTGATCCCGCCGGCAAGAGGCTCTCCTCTCTCGACTCGGGGCATAAAGAAGTGGAGAAAAAGGGCTACGTTTGGATGGACTCCGACAAAGTTTTCGTAGAGATGTGCGTAAACTGCCATGGTCAGAACATCGTTGGGGGTGAAGTCAAGGAGGCGGAACCTGTAGGTGTTCATGATGTCACAGAAGAATTCAGAGAAGGGCGGGCAGAGCCCGCAGTAGAAGAATAGCGCGAAGAAGGGGTACCCGTTTGGAGCCAGTTCAGAAGCGGCAGCCGGGAGTACCTTCGTGCGCGGATGCGCTCGTGTCTCCGTCGACCAGAAGAGGTAGTAGTACTCCCTCAACTCCTTCGCGCCGAGCTGAGGGGGGAAGATGGCTTGCTCCTTTCGCAGCGCCGCGAGCCGCTGCGCTTCGACCGATTTCACGCCCTTCCCCTTGTCGGCTTTCGGAGCCATGGCGGAGGTGGTGGGGGAGATCGACGGCGTTGGTGGTGCTGGTGGCAATGGGGGGCGGAGCGCTGCTCTCTTTCAACTTTGAGAAGAAGGGGGGAGCGGCGGAGATTTCCGAGAGTGGATTGGCAACGAACTGCCCCTATTTCCCCTGCTTATAAAGAGGGAGGGGGCGGGCGTTTCGTCCATCCGAATAAAGAAACCACCCACGATCTCTGCCACGACGCCGCATTCAACGTGTGCCGTTCGGGGAGGGCGCGGTGGATACGGAGTAGGATACGACGTAACCCAGGCCGCGTGTGCCCGTGCCCTGTTTTGGGCCTGGCCCAACAGCGCTCGGCACCATGTGTGGCCCAGGCCCGGGGGCTCCTGCCGGTGTACTATAGTAGGGGTACCCTAGTATCCCGAACTTGTGCACGGGCAATTGCAGCACCCTGCGGCAAGGCTTTCCGGGTGACCGCCAAGGCCCTCCGTGGTTCCTTCGGAGCCATTCAAGAACAAGTATTTAAGCCAAGGAGACAAGGCCCCGGCAAGAGGAGCTTGCCGGGAAGGCCAACCAAGGCATTTCAAGGAACTTGCCGCGACGCGTCGCACGTCCCGGCAAGGCCCGGCGAGCGACAAGCTTCCGGACGTGGCAAGACAACGGCCGCGGCAAGGCGCTTGCCGCGGCAGGCTACCACTCTGTACCCACGCTCCAGCACATCTACCAACGTGTCGCCTTGGGGTCTTTCCAGGCGCGCGTGGCAAGAGGCTGTGCAGCCAGCGGTGCGAGGTGGCGAGCGACGCTGACAAGATTGCCATCATGGCAAGCGGTGGCATCCCTGACGGTCCCTGTTTGCACTATTTGGGCGACACAGACAGGCATTTAATGCCTTTGTCCCCTGCCGTCAGGGTTAGGTATGATACACTGTATAGGTTGTTGTACCAACCACAACTCCTTTTCCATTTTTGCCCTTGTCTGCGTTGCCACCTGTCGGTGACCCCTTGAGCATATAAAAGGAGGCCCATGCGCAACGTAGAGAGGGGTGGGGGTTCGTTCGGCTGGAAACCAGAAAACACTCACGCTCGGTCTCGTTAGCAGCTCGTGTGTACTGTAGCACTCAGCGCTCCCGAGCAAGAACTCAATACAATCAGACAAGCAGCAGTAGGAGTATTATCTCTCCGGAGAGCTCCGAAGCTGGGTAAACGGCTCGTGTGCTTCCCCTCGATCCGCTCTTCGTGCGATCTCCGCCCCCCGCCGAACTGAAAGGGGCCCGGTCCACCGGTCCCCATAGGTGTTCATGGATCAGCCTCCCCGACACCTGGTCTAGCTCTGCTAGCCGTGCCTTGTCCCGGCTCAAAGCTGTCACAGCACCGGCTCTTGCAGATGATCGCTTCATCTCATTAATCCTCTCAGGGAGAATAGAAAGCCTTTTCAAGACATCACTCAAGAGAGTAGGTGCTTGATTAGTCGGGGAAATTGTGGCCAGTGCGCGCTGAGTCCAAGTATATAATTGTCCAACAAGTGTGTAAACAACCATGAGCTTCACAAGCATCTCTTGACTAAGATTGTTGCTCCTGGGGTCTCCATCATAATTATAGATTTGTTAGAGGAGGTTTATACCATCAAGGAAGAGATTCAAATTTGATACTAGCAAGGCGACTCACAAAAGATAGCAGAAACCATCTGGGATACATGGTGTTTTAAACCGGTAAGCTCAGAGGTCATGTCCTAAAGAGGCGCCTCCGCCTTTTCAGCCTGCTATATCAAAGCAGTTTTTTCTTCAGCCTAGGCGTTTCTTTTAGCCTCAAAACTGGTCTTCATTTTTTCAGTTTCAGCCACGCTAAATTGGAATTTTGAGTTGGCCTTCCAGGTCTCGGATTCTTGCAGCTCCAGCTGAGTCTTTGCATCAGCCAATTGCGATTGCAATTGAGAAGTGGCATCCTGTACAAACACATATTTGTGAACACATTCATATCCAAGTTACAAGAGTATCAGTCCCAAGCCTTTTTTTCAAGCAATAACACTTGACACTTTGGGGCTAATGCCTGCCGAAAATTATTCATACAAAGGCTTATGTGATTAAGTCCCAAGCACTTTGCAAGCAAGAGTACTTGGCACTTGGGGGCTAATGCATATTGCTTGCATTTCATTATTATCTTATAATGACCCGTTTGTGCTATAAACAAACCACAGCCGGCTCATGGGGGCTACACAAGTAAGCTTTGATCTATAAACAATGATGAATAGGACCGGCTCATTCATGTTGATTAAACCGGCCCTTAGGGGCTACGGATGCTTTAACCCGGATGGTGTAAGCCGGATTTGAAGGATTCTATCAAGGATGCCATTTATATTTAAGGTTATTCTAAGTCTACAGCATATTCAATCCTATCATGCATAATAGACTTGGGGGCTAACATGATATTCATAACTCACTAAAAGAGTTCATACCTCATATTTTTGATGCATCTGCTTCACCATGTCAACTTCAAGGTCGCGGCTTGTGTGCACTTGATTGAGATAACCAGAGTATACTTCACTAATGCTCAGTTGAGAGTAGTTGGCAACGTCAAATATCATTTTTCACCTCTCAATATGTTCTTCTTTGGCAGAGTGTTTGGCTAAGACAGTAGGTCTTCCCGGCTCTCTATAGCCGGTGCGAGTAATCATCACATCATTGGGATGTGGTTCAGCCGGTTTAATTGGGCTTGATGATTTAGTATTCAAAGGGTTATTATTTGTCTGGTCAATGGAAGGGTCAGCAATCTCTGGTGGAACATCATGGATAGGCTCTTCTGCTTGTTGCGCGGAGGTGTCGGATGCTGGAATTGATTGTTCCGGTTCAGGAACTTTGGGGTCTTCAACCTTCTCGATCACCTTTGCCTTATTGCTAGGCTTGGCCTTTCCACTACATAGGTCATGAGAGGTCAGAGCAAATCTAAAAGAGCTTAAGGAGATAACAAATGAAGAAATGTTATTACCTAGGAGCAGTCTTGAAAGCCGGCAACTTGGACTGTGATGAGTCACGATAGGAAGAAGAAGACGAGAAGGCAAGGGGAAATGAAAGTAGGGATGTTTGACCCCATTTATAAGGAGAAGGGTAACAGGTGGGCACAAAAAACGAGGAGGCTAAAGAATGATTATCCAGCCGCTTGGACGCCTTGATTTTGAGATGGTTATTAAAGATAAGGATCTGTTAATATATATTAGATATTGTGTAAAATTGATCACAGAAGATGACGTCAGGGCGGGTTCTAAGATCTCGCACAAATGAAGAAGGAAGAATTTTTTCTAAGTGTTGAAGATTGACATGAACAAGTTCAAATCAATCTGGGGCCTAATGTTGGGGATGTGACTATTAGGTGTGACCCGCCCAGGAGGGGCCGGGTTATGCCTATGACAGTACATCAATACGAAGCCCATGAGGATATTAAAAATGGGGGTTCATGAAGCAAGGGCCCAAGACACAAGGGAGACTTAAGGCCCATAGGGATAAATCGCCATATGTATGACTTATATTGTAAGGCAAGTATATTTAGTCACCGAGCCGGGCACATTGTCTATGAGCCGGCCGGGACTCCGTGAGCCGCTGGGCGTCAACCTTTGTGTATAAAGGGACGACCCGACAGCAGTTCAGGGCGAGAAACAAGAGATCGAAAGCTAGGTCAAGCGTATTCACTCCGTAGTAATCGATAAATAAGCAATACCACCTCAAATTGTATTAGGCCTTTACCTTCACCGCAAGGGGCCGAACCAGCCTAAATTCTCTGTGTCCTTTGTCTCGTTTAACCCCTTTAAGCTAACTAGCTAGTTGCGATGGCTCCACGACTAAGTCCTTACCCTAGGACATCTACCGTGACAATTCCACGATAACACCCGTGGATTCGGTTAGCCGTGGAATGTGAAAGTATGGCGGAAAAAGGAATAAACTTTATTTTCTGTTTGGGAACCGCCTATGATATATGTCGGTGTACTAGAGTAGGGGTACCCTATTACCCCGAACTCATGCACGGGCAGTTGCAGCGACCTGCGACAAGGCTTGCCGGGTGACCGCCAGGACCCTCCGTGGTTCCCTTGAAGACCATTCAAGAACAAAGTATTCAAATCAAGGCCCCGGCAAGAGGAGCTTGCCGGGAAGGCCAACCAAGGCCCCGGCAAGAGGAGCTTGCCGGGAAGAGACGAGACCCCGGCAAGAGGAGCTTGCCGGGAAGGCCATTCAAGGCGTATTGAGAAAACTTGTCGCGACGCGCCCCGCATCCCGACAAGAACCGGCGAGCGACAAGCTTCCAGACGCGACAAGACGACGGCCGCGGCAAGGAGCTTACCGCGGGAAACCCCCACTTCGTGCCCGCACTCCAGCTCACCTGCTAACGTGTCACTCTGGGACTCTCCCAGAGCGCACGTGGCGGGAGGCCGTGCAGCTAGGGGTACGTGGTGGCAAGCGGAGATGAAGAGAAGCCCATCGTGGCAAACGGTGGCACTCCTAACGGTCACCTTTTGCACTGTTTAGGAGACTCAGACAGGCATTTAATGCCCTTGTCCCCTGCCGTCAGAGTTAGGTAGGGCACAATGTATCCACAGTAGCGGTAGCTGCACCTACCCAGCCTTTTCCGTTTTTACCCTTCTTGTCTACGTTGCCCCCTGTCGGTGACCCCTTGAGAGTATAAAAGGAGGCCCAAGCGCAACATAGAGGAGGGTCGGAAGTTGAGAGGTTAGGCCAGTTCGGCTCGTTCAACACCAGGAACACTCTCACGCTCAGTCTGGCAGCGTCCATCGCTCCTGAGCAAGAATCCAATATACACAAACAAGCAGCAGTAGGGTTTTACGCATCCGTGCGGCCCGAAGCTGGGTAAAATCGCCCGCGTGCACTGCCTCGATCCGCTCTTTGTGCGTTCTCCGCCCCCCACCGAACCGAAAGGGGCCCTGTCCCCATAGGTGTTGGCGGGAATCAGCATCGCCCCCGACATCTCTGGCGCGCCAGGTAGGGGTCGTCGAGATCGTGCGAACCCGATCCGGCGTGCACGCAAGCTAAATCTTCATCGTCATGGCTCCCAAGGAGCGGACGAGCAAAAGAACGACGCCAGTGCGGCAACAGAAAAAGCTAAGTCATGCAAAACTTTAGATATTTCCTTTCTATATAAGGTTATCTGCCTCGGAGATCTTGTTCTTTGTACGAAAAACCTGTGCGCAGAGGAATCAACTCGTAGCTAGTCGCGCCCTTACTTTGTTTCGAGTCCGCTCAACAACTTAAGTGAGCTGCTAGCGCCCTTACTTTGCTTCGAGTCCGCTCAGCAACTTAAGTGAGCTGCTAGCGCCCTTACTTTGTTTCGAGTCCGCTCAACAACTTAAGCGAGCTGCAACTAGTTGCGACAAGATTACTTGTCGGTAGCGACCCCGCCAGCAGGCTGCTGAAGTTCCGCACTCGGCGCTCGCGGCAAGGGTTCCTGCACCGGCAAGTGTCCCTAGAAAGCGTAGGGTGGACGTACAAAGAGGGGTTGAACAGGAAGATAGCGTGCACTATTTATTTGAGATTTCTGCATAGACCTGTATGCCGAGGAGCCTTCTCGGGGCTAGTTGCGCTCCATGATTGCCTCGAGTCCGCTCGGCAACTTGTGCGGTTGTGCTAGAACCAAGAAGGTAAACCTTTCCGGGAGGCGTTGTTCCCGAATAGCCGCTAAGGGCCCGTTCCCTCAAGCGCTACTGGCTGGATCGTACGCACCGGAAAGCATTCCAGCAGGCATAGGGAATATGCAGCAAAAGTCGAAATTTGCAAGCAAGTTGAGTGCACTTAGGATGCTAATCACTTGCTATGATTGAACGCAGTTATGGCCCGGGGGCTGGCAACGCTCTTAGGGCCAATCTTTTCGGCGTTAAGAACAACGAAGTTCTTCGCCATAAGCCTTTCCGGCAACGATCTTGCCGGGAGACGGTGTCAAGAACAACGAAGTTCTTCTCCAAAAGCCTTCCTGGCGACCAGCTTGCCGGAAGCCGGCATCGAGAACGTCAAAGTTCTCTGCTGAAGATAAAAGCCTTCCTGGCAACCAGCTTGCCGGAAGTCGGCATCGAGAACGTCAAAGTTCTCTGCTGAAGATAAAAGCCTTCCTAGCAACCAGCTTGCTGGAAGCCGGCATCAAGAACGTCAAAGTTCTCTGCTGAAGATAAAGGCCTTCCTGGCAATCAGCTTGCCGGAAGCCGGCATCGAGAACGTCAAAGTTCTCTGCTGAAGATAAAAGCCTTCCTGGCAATCAGCTTGCCGGAAGCCGGCATCGAGAACGTCAAAGTTCTCTGCTGAAGATAAAAGCCTTCCTGGCAATCAGCTTGCCGGAAGCCGGCATCGAGAACGTCAAAGTTCTCTGCTGAAGATAAAAACCTTCCTGGCAACCAGCTTGCTGGAAGCTGGCATCGAGAACGTCAAAGTTCTCTGCTGAAGATAAAAGCCTTCCTGGCAACCAGCTTGCCGGAAGCCGGCATCGAGAACGTCAAAGTTCTCTGCTGAAGATAAAAGCCTTCCTGGCAACCAGCTTGCCGGAAGCCGGCATCGAGAACGACAAAGTTCTCTACTGAAGATAAAAGCCTTCCCGGCATGCTAGTATCGCTGGGGGCTGTGAGTGCCAAGAATCGTCCACGGCAAACTAGAGTTGCCGAGGGCCGCACTATCAGATAAGTTTCTCATCCCTCATCATGCATCCTCTTATGGACTGGGGAATGCGAAACCACGTTTCTTCCTGGAAACTGCCGTGCTCCCTCGACTCTAGGCCCTGGGGCTCGTTCTCGGGGCCAAGTTTGGTCGTAGTCGCGGCGGCAAAGGGATGAAACAAGGAGACCGCACCCACCTCGTTCCTGCCTTCGTTAAAAGCGTGAGAAATGTTGAGCGGCGTGGGAAGGTGGCAGGGCCTGTTGCCGGGAGATGAAATGTCTGTCCGAGGGATACCAAGGATTTGCTCCTTGGCGTGGGTTTAACTCGCGAGACAAATAACCCGGCAAGCATCCCCTTTTCATTAAAAAACATCCCACTCAGGTACAGTCCATAGAGGGTGAAAAACATGAAAGAGAGGATTACAAGTTCTAGATACAGCTAAGGCCCGAAGGCTTACAAATTAAAAAGATAAGATGCCCGTGATCCCTTTCCTGTCCCCCTTTTCAGGAGGCAGGTCAAGGAGGCGAAAAGGGCAAAAGGAGTGCCTAGGCGAGCTACGGGCGCCAGAAGGCACCAAGGGAACATCCCGGGGGACCGTCCGAAGGCTGGACGGCGACGGCGACGCTGGAAGCGGGGCTCGAAGACGGGGCGGCGGGACGTCAGCACACTGTCGAGGGCACCACGCCCTCGTACTCCGGCTTGACGGCCTTGTTGCCTGCCCTCTTCCCCTTCCGCAGCCTCCCTACGCCAGCCGCCCAAGGAGACGACCCCGGGGAGTTCAAGAAGCCGGCGACGCGGATGATGGAGTCGCCGGTGCCGCGCAAGGCAGCGCCCGACGCCTAGTCGGACCCGCTACTCCGCCGCCCGCTACGTGTCGCTGATCCCACAGCCCCTCATGTGCAGTCTCAGCGTCTCGGGCGGCTCCACTTCCATCGCGCGCGCAAACGGAGCTGGAAGCCGGAGGCGACGATGAGGCGCCCGGTGCAGCCTGACGAAGAACTCGCAAGGGTCGTCCCCTATATGGACCGCCGTGGGGGGAAGAGCCGCCGGCGGAGGTGAAGCTGACGCGCCGCCCCGTCCGCCTCTTCCCCGAGCGCCTCGACCTTGTCCTCGACCTCGTCCGCGACCTCGTCCCCTTCCTCTTCCCCTCAAGACTGGCTCTGCCACCACGGGCGCAGAAGAGGGAGAGAGGCGCTGTCTGGCGGCGACCCTCGCCGCCACCGATGAAGGGCCTGGGTTCCCTTTCTCCATGGCAGATGAGAGAAAGGGGAGCAGAAGCTGAAGAAAGGAAAAGATGAGAGAGTGCGGGTTTCTGTGCTCCCATCCCGCTCTTTATAAAGGAGCGAGGTGGGGGCTCGGCCGCCCCGCTCAGCGAATCAAGACACGGGAAGTGCAGGGAGTCGGGGCCAACCCGCTCGCGACGGCCCAATTTCCCACTCCACCATCCGTGACCCCAAGCGCATGGGAGCCGCATGGCGGGGATGCAGGACTAAGGCGACAGATGAGGTGGCCTCGCTCCGCCCCGTGAACGCGGAGAGTGGACGTCCCCAAAACCGCGCACCAGCCCCGTCCAGTAAATGCACCACGCCCTCACACCTACCTCCGTTTAAGGAGGAGGGCGTGAATCGTCCCCATCATCGTGGCCTGACGCATGCTCGGGGGGCTTAGCCCCACGCACGCCACCCACGATTTCACCCACGACGCCGCGTTTGACGCGTGCCATTCTGGGCGTGCGCGGTGGGAGCGGAGTTAGATTCGGCGTGACCTAGGCCGCGCATGCCCGTGCGCTGTTTTGGGCCTGGCCCAACAGCGCTCGGCACCGTGTATGGCCCAGGCTCGGGGGCTCCTGTCGGTGTACTAGAGTAGGGGTACCCTATTACCCCGAACTCGTGCACGGGCAGTTGCAGCGCCCCGCGGCAAGGCTTGCCGGGTGACCGCCAGGACCCTCCGTGGTTCCCTTGAAGACCATTCAAGACCAAAGTATTCAAATCAAGGCCCCGGCAAGAGGAGCTTGCCAGGAAGGCCAACCAAGGCCCCGGCAAGAGGAGCTTGCCGGGAAGAGACGAGACCCCGGCAAGAGGAGCTTGTCGGGAAGGCCATTCAAGGCGTATCGAGAAAACTTGCCGCGACGCGCCCCGCGTCCCGGCAAGAACCGGCGAGCGACAAGCTTCCAGACGCGACAAGACGACGGCCGCAGCAAGGAGCTTGCCGTGGGAAACCCCCACTTCGTGCCCGCGCTCCAGCTCGCCTGCTAACGTGTCGCTCTGGGACTCTCCCAGAGCGCACGTGGCGGGAGGCCATGCAGCTAGGGGTACGTGGTGGCAAGCGGAGATGAAGAGAAGCCCATCGTGGCAAACGGTGGCACTCCTAACGGTCACCTTCGCACTATTTAGGAGACTCAGACAGGCATTTAATGCCCTTGTCCCCTGCCGTCAGAGTTAGGTAGGGCGCACTATATAAACAGTAGCGGTAGCTGCAACTACCCATCCTTTTCCATTTTTACCCTTCTTGTCTACGTTGCCCCCTGTCGGTGACCCCTTGAGAGAATAAAAGGAGGCCCAAGCGCAACGTAGAGGAGGGTCGGAAGTTGAGAGGTTAGGCCAGTTCGGCTCGTTCAACACCAGGAACACTCTCACGCTCAGTCTGGCAGCGTCCATCGCTCCTGAGCAAGAATCCAATATACACAAACAAGCAGCAGTAGGGTTTTACGCATCCGTGCGGCCCGAAGCTGGGTAAAATCGCCCGCGTGCACTGCCTCGATCCGCTCTTTGTGCGTTCTCCGCCCCCCACCGAACCGAAAGGGGCCCTGTCCCCATAGGTGTTGGCGGGAATCAGCATCGCCCCCGAGAATATATCTATCATGGAAATTATTGGGAACTACTCGATCATTTTCATTGACAGGAAAGGCATGCCACCCAAAATGTTTTTATCTCTATCTTTTTCGCTTTGAGATCTGGCACCTCTATAAATCCCTACTTCCCTCTGCGAAGGGCCTTTCCATTTAATTTATGCAATTTTATTGTTATTTTGAGTCTCCATATTCTCTTATAAAGCACCAACTAAGGGGCACTATGATCGTACTTGAGCATTGGGTGTAGCTAATATGCGAGTGTGTTTCATGAATGGATTAATGACTGAGCATAATGGGCTAGGGATAACTTGCTTTAGTGTTGATATTTTGAAAGACATGTTTGCTTGTTGATATGCTTGAGTATTGAAATCTTCATGTCAAAACTAGACTATTGCTTTGAATCATGTAAAAGTACAAATGTCCATGCTACAAAGAAAAGATTGTGTGATGAACATGTTAGGCAGCATTCCACATCAAAAATTATGCTTTGAGTTTATGATCAGATATATGTTTTTATCCAAGAAAGTTATTTGAGTCGTTTGATCTCTTATATGCATGGTTACTTATAACTCATATTTCTTCTTCAAATCTTTGGTTTATTTAGGCGAACTAGGTCACTTTTTCTTGCCATGGGAATATGACCTTTGTATGGGTTCGATCTTACGGTGCTTGATCCCAGTGACAGAAGGGGAACCGATACGTATGTATCATTTCCATTAAGGATGACAAGATGGGTTCTAATTCCTACATTAACAGATCTTGTCTACATCATGTCATCATTCTTATTGCATTACTCCGTTTTTCCATGAACTTAATACATTGGATGCATGTTGGATTGCGGTCGATGTGTGTACTAATAGAAGTAGATGCAGATAGGACTCGGTCTACTAATCTTCGATGTGATGCCTATATAATGATCACTGCCTGGATATCGTCATGATTATTTGAAGTTGTATCAATTGCCCAACAGTAATTTGTTTACCCACCGTATGCTATTTTCTTGAGAGAAGCCACTAGTGAAATCTACGGCCCCGAGTCTCTTCTTTGTCATATTTGCCTTCGAGATCTATTTTTATTCGCCTTTATTTTCAGATCTATTAATCCAAAAACCCAAAAATACGTTGCTGAATTTTATTTTCTTTTATTTACATTTATCAATGTACTAAAATTTTATCCCGTCAACTTGAAATTTTTTGGCACTATTACCCGAAAGGGATTGACAACCCCTTTAACACGTCGGGTTGCAAGTATTTGTTCTTTGTGTGCAGGTACCATTTACATAGTGTTGCGTGGTTCTCCTACTGGTTCGATAACCTTGATCTCATCACTAAGGGAAATACCTACCGTTGTTGTGCTGCATCATCCCTTCCTCTTTGGGGAAATACCGACGTAGTTCAAGCCAACATCACCTTACTGCACTGATGATAACTTACTTGAAGGATCTTACACAATCCGTAGGTAGGTATGGTGGACTCTCAAAACAAGATGTGTGTTTAAGGGTTTTTGGATGCACAAGTAGTATCTCTACTTAGTGCAGAATTTTTGGCTAGCAAAGATGGGGGGCAAGCACCACGTGTTAAAGGATCTATGGCAATATAACTTCTATGTGAATATGAACAAACCTAAATCATTACATTGTCTTCCTTGTCCAATGTCGACAATTTTGGCATATAATATTTTGATGGGGGCTCAAAATCACGAAAGATGTGAAAGATAGTATATTTGCATGTGAATCTTCTCTTCCCTTATTAATTCTTTCATGAATTACATCATTGACCAATGATATGTTTGTCAATCTCCAATAAAATTTTCTACTTATACTCTTCCTTATGTGATGTCATTACTTGCCATAAGATTAGCATATGATCTTTTTCATTCATTTCCTTTCTTTTTATTGAACATGTAAGTAAAGAAAACAAAACTCAAACTATTTATATCTCGCACACGATTACAAGGATGGATCACTAAGCAAACACTAGAAAATAAAGGATCAAACTAAACTTTTATTCATCTAAAGCAAAAGATAACAATGGATTGAACTAAGATAAGTAAAGGCAAAAGATAATGGAGGTGATACGATGCCGGGGCACCTCCCCCAAGCTTGGCACAAGCCAAGGGGAGAGCCCATACCTGATACTCAAGTCTCCTTTGGTGATGAAGATGGAGGTGGTGGTGATGAATTAGAGGGTTTGTCTTTCTCTTCCTCATCGGAGAACCATATGTAGGGATAGGTGTCCTTGAAGATGATTTTATCTAATGGCTGATAGGAAATTTGACACTCGTCCTCGGAATTTTGAGACGACATATTTTCAAATCTGTCAGGAGAACAGCAAGAAAAGCAAACAAAAGATTTCTCCATGATAGGATGGTCAATAGGTTCGGGGGGGGGGATATAAAGATTTTTTTTAATCTTGGGAAGCAAGCAAATGAAGGAAAAACGAAGTCCAGAAGGTACCCGAGGTGGGCATAACCCACCTGGGCGCGCCCTGGTGTCTTCTGCCCACCAGGGGTGCCTTCCTAGTTGTTTCCTATTTTCCTAATTTTTAATATATTCCAAAACTGACAAAAAATATTTTTGCAGATTTTTCGGAGTCCGTTTACTTACCGTATCATGTACCTCCTCTTTTTTCACGATTCTGGAGTATTCCGGAAGGTTTTCTTTATGTGTTCTTCCAGTGTCATAGTTTGTATAATATTACTTTCAACTTTAATGGGCGTACCTGAGATATAACGGTTTATTCTTTGCCCATTGACAACCTTCGGGTTAGTACCTTTGGCATTATTTTTTTGATGGCTCAGAATCGATAAACCTCCTCAATAACATATGTTCCTGCCCAGAGAGAAGTTTGCATGCGAAGAATATGAAATGAGAGTTGTGCAAAAGAACATATTCTCCAACTTTAAACTCATGCTTTCGGATTCTCTTATCATGCCATCTTTTAACTTTTTCTTTTAATAACTTGGTGTTGCGGAACGCAATAATTTCACATATTTTCCTACGCACACGCAAGATCATGGTGATGCATAGCAACGAGAGGGGAGAGTGTGTCCAAGTACCCTTGTAGACCGAAAGCGGAAGCGTTATGACAACGCGGTTGATGTAGTCGTACGTCTTCACGATCCGACCGATCTTAGCGCCAAACATACGGCACCTCCGCGATCAGCACACGTTCAGATTGGGGACGTCCCTCGTACTCTTGATCTAGTTGAGGCCGAGGGAGAGTTTCGTCAGCACGACGGCATGGTCATGGTGATGATGAAGTTACTGGTGCAGGGCTTTGCCTAAGCACTACGATGATATGACCGAGGTGTGTAACTGTGGAGGCGGGCACCGCACATTGCTAAACAATGTCAACTCGTGTGTTCTAGGGTGCCCCCTGTCGGTGTCAAAACCAACGGATCTCGGGTAGGGGGTCCCAAACTGTGCGTCCAAGGCTAATGGTAACAGGAGGCGGGGGACACGATGTTTACCCAGGTTCGGGCCCTCCCTATGGAGGTAATACCCTACTTCCTGCTTGATTGATCTTGATGATATGAGTACTACAAGACTTGATCTACCACGAGATCGTAGAGGCTAAACCATAGAAGCTAGCCTATGATTATGATTGTTGTTGTCCTACGGACTAAACCCTCCAGTTTATATAGAGACCGAAGGGGGCTAGGGTTACACAGAGTCGGTTACAGAGAAGGGAATCTTCATATCCGAATCGCCAAGCTTGCCTTCCACGCAAAGTAGAGTCCCACCTGGACACGGGACGAAGTCTTCAATCTTGTATCTTCATAGTCCAACAGTCCGGCATAAGCATATAGTCCGGCTGTCCGAGGACCCCCTAATCCAGGACTCCTTCAGTAGCCCCTTAACCAGGCTTCAATGACGATGAGTCCGGCGCGCAGATTGTCTTCGTCATTGCAAGGCAGGTTCCTTCTCTAAATACTTCAAAGTAGATCTTGAACACAAGAATCGTGTCCAGCTCTGCACAAGAAATTCCACATACCACCGTAGAGAGCATAATATTCCACGAGTCTAATCTGCTGACAACTTTTACCTAGCGTGACATCACGCTGTGGCCCGGTTTTTATTTAAACCATTTTTCCAACCTGCCACTAAACGTCTTGCGAGGCGGTTTTATTGGCACGCTTGTCGAAGCAGAGATGTGTCCCCCTTATCACGGTATTCTCATTAATACGGGTGTGGGTAACCCAACCGCTCCATTAGTACGACTCCTTGGTTTAAGCAAGTTCCAAACGGCCGCGCGGAGGAGCTTGATATTCATCCCCTTTATAAAGAGGTCAAGGCATGTCTCTTTCTTTCCATGCTTGATCTTTCCCCTTCCCTCACCTCCAGTTGCAACACCCAAGGTTTAGTCCAAGAGCTCTAGACCTTCAACCCTGTCCGTATCCAACCTTCAAGGCCGGTGGATGGCCTCTTCCATCACAGAGGAGGACATCAAGAAGCTTAGGGAGGCTAGGTATCTAACCGCCGAAATCCTTCACAGGCTTCCTTCCCAAGGACAGGTTATTCCTACTCTCAAACCCAACGAAAGTGACGTATTCATCTCCCACTTCCTCTGAGGGCTAGGCTTCGGTCTTCATCCCTTTGTTAGAGGGCTCATGTTCTATTACGGGCTAGATTTTCATGATCTAGCTCCAGATTCCTTCGTTCACATCTCAACGTTTATCTTTGTGTGTGAGGCCTTCCTCCGCATTACCCCACACTTCGGCTTATGGCTCAAGACCATCAATATGAAGCCGAAGATGATCGACGGGCGACATGCGCAGTGCGGAGGTGCTATAATAAGCAAAAGTGTTGATGCTTTATGGCCAAAGGGTTCCTTCCCGGAAGTTTTTGATCTATGGCAATGGGAGTGGTTTTACATCACAACACTCCGAGGTAGAAAGTGGGCGGCCGCCCCAGCCTTCCGCTCCGCTCCTCCGCCACAGCTTGCATCATGGGTCAACAAGGGGCTGGACTGGGGATCGGTTGATGACGTGCAGACATTGCAAAGCTGCATTCAGGATGTCGTCAAGAAGGACATCAGTCTTGTCAAAGTAATCCAAGTAATGTTAGTTCATCGGGTCCTGCCGTGCCAACGTCGTGCTCTTCGTATGTGGGAGTTCAACCTGGAAGGACAGCGAGCACTTCTTTAGCAGGACGCTCGAAGGAATGTATCAATTATTATTCGGATCATGTATAAAGTGTCCGGACACAATAGAGGACGCAAGCCTCGACTGCAACCATCCAGATACCCAGATAAGTAATTCCACAGCCGAACACGCTGTCATTATGTTTGTCACAACATTATTCTGAAAAACCATCCTCGGCCAGGGCTGGATTGGAAAGGCAGAGAGGATCAGGTGTTCGACCCCTCTTCTCGAAGATTCGCCGGATCCTGTATTAACCAGGATGATGGCTCACGCACCTTATCAAGTGCCATCAGGGGAGGACAAGGAGACGACTGGGGAAGCCAAAAGCGGACTTCATGTTGGATGTACGTTATGCATCCTAACTGGGGAAATTAGTACTCCCGTGTTGGAAGATGAATGGAGAGGAGAATCTAGCATCCCCTCTCCCCACGGGAAGAAAAGGACCGCCCCCGAAGACTTGGAAGCAGAGGTCTCCAAACGAGGGAAGAAACCTTCATCAGGGGGCCCTGCCCCGGAGGGCAACATTGCCGCACAGCGCCCACAGGGGGGCCAACCATTAACCGAGCCGTAAGTGAACAAAGGTGCTTAGTAAGCATACCCCGTTCTTTTCCTGAAAATAATGACCAAGACATGTGTTCTGTAGTACGGATTATAGTCTCACTCAACAATGTTCGTCCTTGGGGGATCTTCTTCCTGAGATGATGGAGAGCAAAATGCCTCCTCCTACTTCTCCGCCTCATGAGGCGGATGACCCTGAGGTGTCGTCCCGGAGGATCTCTCCCGATCCGCAAAGTCCAGAAGGTAAGTCTTCGGCCGCCCGAAGTCCAGGGTTTTCAGTTCCTAGAGAGACCAACAGAAAAGCCCCGGACTGTCCGATATACAACCGTACACATTGACGGGTATTCTGCGGCAAGCGGCTATCTTAGAAACGCATCGTACCTTAATGGGTACGGTGGTTGAAAGGATTTCATCTGCAAAGAGCGGGTTGAATGAAGGTTTTACGAGCCTGCCAAATGGCTTTGAGGTACGCAAAGTGATATTTTTTGATTGTAACTTAAATGCCAGGTGCACTTTGTATAGATAGTAGCCCCTGAGACTCTGGTTGCCATCCGGACGAGGTGGGCATAGGATCATAGTCTCAGGTAATGATGGTGTCAATTTTGTACGCAGGTGGCTGTAGCTCCGACGGCTGACCGGACTACTGAATTTGCCAAACTGAAGCAGCAACTTGATGTGGCAGATGCAGACATCACACTTGTGAACAAGCGGCTTGTCGAGGCACTGGGTATGAATATTTGGGTGCTCAACGGATATTAATAAGAGCATGATGCTAGGATTTATGATATGCTTTGAATGCAGATGGTGCTGCCGCCGTGGAGACCCTTCGGGAAGAACTTGCCCGGGCCAAGGAGCAAGCCATGAGAAGCAATGCGGCTATTGTGAAGGTAGTTGATGAATTAAAAGCCGAACAGGCTTCTCATCGCCAAAGTGAGGATAGAATAGGCAACATGGCTCTTGAGCTACAAGAATGCCACTAGCCGATATGAGCTTCTCGAAAGGGAAAACCAAGCCAAAACGGTGACCTAAAGAAGGCCTTACAAGAAGCAAAGGAAACTCGCTCTGAGATCAAAGCGGCTCGGGAGGAGCTCCGGCAAGCCGGTGAGATCGCGATTGGGAAACCCTTTTTATTGCGAACAAAATTAGGCGATCCAAAATATGCCCCTCTTGATCAATTGTGGAGTTCTTCAGATGCATACTAGGATTTGTCAAAGAGTGCTGCTGATGTGACGTAGTATTTCGAAGATCGAGAAGATCATGAAGCGGAAAGATTGTTCTGGTCGTAGTTCAGTACTCAGAGGTGTCCACTGCTGTTGAATGAGCAAATGGCCGAATGGGCCGAGCTCCATAGGTTGTCCGGGCTTGCCATGATGGCCGTCGTGGATCACCTGTGGCCAAAGGAACCAGGTCCGGATAGTTATTTTGGTTTGGTGCAGCGATTTATTTGTGTTGTGCCGCATATCGATGCAATCAAGCGGTCAACGTGCATAGAGGATGCGCGGATGGCCCTTTCCCGTGTTAAGACATACTGGGCGAAGATGGAGGCCACCGATATTGCAACCAGGGGTCCACCCGGGGGCCAGGACTCGCCCGAGCACTATTTTGAAGAAGTCTTAGAAAGTGCCCGTTTAATAGAGGCTCAGTGCTCAAAGAATACCATGTTTGAATGACATGTATCTTGATTGTAAAAACAATGCTTTTGATAATAAAGGCTATATTTATACTTTTGCCCGTAAAGTATTGTAGTGCCTCCTGTGCGGCCGCTTATGCATATATGTATATAACCTGGAAGTCTGCAGTCATCGGCTTTAGGACCGTCGCCTATAATGCGGGGGTGTTCGGCAAAGCACGTAATCACACTTGATCCAACGTCTTGGTCCGTTAAGGAGGTGGTAGCACGGCGAGCGAGGCAATCAGACTATATAGCTTAACACTTTCACTTAGCCATAGGAGTTTGACGATGGGACTATTATACAGCCCCTGGTATGTCCGCGTTTATCCGACTACGGTGTCTTTACATATGTGACCGGGAAACTGGTCCTTCGTTAATGCTGAGGAATCGCGAAGATTCCGCTAACTCATCGAGTGGTTGACCAGTCTCTCACTTTATCATGACAGTCAGTTCTCAGCTTTCTCTACTGAGGTGCTCATCCGGATGAACCAGGGCACAATTGCAGTAGTTCTCCCTGTGCCACCTTAGCCTATAGAGCGGAACGTAAGGTAGCAAAACACAGGAGCCGGGCAAACCCAACTATTGACCAAAGACATGATTCTGAGCCTATGCATATAAGGCCAAACTCACGACGCTGAACACTCCCGAAGGTATTCTAACTTTACAACATATACTGGGCTGCGTACTGCCCTCAATAATGAGCCCTGAATTTCAAGGTACGTGCATCAATCCGGTGTGACGAAATAGTGCCTGTGGTGAGAGCATAGATCTCAAAAACACACTGGTTGCTATCTCTATAACGTCTATTTTAGAACGACGAATCATAAGCTTGCCGGCAACGCCGGTATCCCTCTTGGTCATTTTAAGTGCTTGGAGGGTGTGAGACAACAAGAGACAATAAAAAAGGTTTACACAGGGTCTTAATCTAAAAAGAAAAACCTTTGGCCGGGGCCCTGCTGCATGTCTGCGCCTTTTGTCTCTGTTATGCCATATCTTTGAAGGGTATAGCATGATGGTCATCTGTAACAAAAAGAAAAAACCCAGGTGAAAGAATCTGGTGTGACCGTGCTTAAAGTTGGTTGATCTTAATGAACCGTAAAAATTCAATCTTTTGAGTATAAATAGGGTCAAGCCGAATTATGGACCCTTTACATGCATGCAGCACCCCGCACCACATATGGGGGCATAACCGTTAATCCAGCTCAGGTTTATATGGGCTGCTACAACTAGGTGTGCGCCAAACACATCTAGCCGTGTCCGTGGTCTCGAAGACCGATGAGTTGCTCGGGTTGGAAAGGCCATTCAGTGGTTCGGCTGCTAGAGCCACCATGTATTCTTCCGCATGAAGAGAACGCTCTGTGTTTTCGCTGATTGTGACGACGCCTCGTGGGCCGGGCATCTTAAGTTTGAGATAAGCATAATGTGGTACTGCATTGAAACGAGCGAAGGCCGTTCTTCCGAGTAGTGCATGATAGCCGCTTCGGAACAGAGTGATGTCAAAGATTAGTTCTTCGCTTCGAAAGTTGTCGGGAGAACCGAATACAACCTCTAATCTTAAAGAGCCCATGCAGCGGGCCTCTACGCCTGGTATTACTCCTTTAAAGGTAGTATTGCTTTGGTTGTTTCTTGATGGGTCTATCGCCATCTTGCGGACAGTGTCCTGATATATCATATTAAGACTACTGTCGCCATCCATGAGGACTCGGGTGAGATGGTATCCGTCAATTATTGGGTCGAGCACCAAGGCATCCGAACCTCCATGCCGGATACTAGTCGGATGATCCCTGCGATCGAAAGTGATCGGGCAGGCCGACCATGGGTTGAATTTGGGGGCGACAGGCTCTATGGCATATACGTCTCAGAGTGCGTGTTTGCGATTCCTCTTTGGTATGTGGGTGGCGTAAATCATGTTCACTGTTTTGACCTCCGGTGGAAATTTTTTCTGTCCCCCGGTGTTCGGCTGGCGAGGTTCGTCCTCGTCTTCACTTGGCGGCTCCCTCCCTTTGTGGTCGGCGTTTAGCTTGTCGGCCTGCTTGAAGTCCCAACATTCTCTATTGGTGTGATTTGCAGGTTTCTCGAGGGTGCCATGAATCTGACAGGACCTGTCTAGCATTTTATTTAGGCTGGACGGACCATCTTTGCTGCCATTAAATGGCTTTTTCCATTGATCGGGTCTAGAGCCCCTGAATCCGGCATTTACCGCTGTATTGTCTGGGCTGTCATTATTTCGACGCTTGCTTTTATTGCATCGCGGTTTTCCATTGCCATCCCTTATTTCGGATGTGCCTGGATCACTGGTGCCGCTTCGGGCCAACCAACTGTGCTCGCCCGCGCAAAAGCGGGTCATAAGAGTTGTTAGGGCTGGCATGGTCCTTGGCTTTTCCTGGCCGAGGTGTCTGGCAAGCCATTCATCCCAGACACTATGTTTGAAAGCTGCTAGGGCTTCAACATCCGGACAGTCGATGATTTGATTCTTCTTGGTGAGAAATCTGTTCCAAAGCTTATGGGTTGACTCTCCAGGTTGTTGAATTATGTGACTTTAATCATCTGCATCCGGATGTCGGACATATGTCCCTTGAAAATAAGCCCTGAAATCATCCTCGAGTTCCTCCCAGCTTCCAATGGAATTTTCAGGGAGGCTTTTCAACTAGTGTCGAGCTGGTCCTTTCAACTTGAGGGGCAGGTATTTGATGGCGTGGAGATCGTCTCTGCGAGCCATGTGGATGTGAAGAATAAAGTCCTCAATCCAGATTGCAGGGTATGTCGTTCCGTCATATGCCTCGATGTTTACGGGTTTAAACCCCTCTGGAAATTCATGATCCAGCACCTCATCGGTGAAGCACAGGGGGTGTGCGGCGCCCCTATACTTGGTCGTGTGTGGCGTCGGTTCGACGGCTGTAGTGTTCGGTGTTGATTCCGAGCTGGTAGTCGATCAGTATAGTCGGTTTGGTGGCCGTGAACCTGCATAGGAACACGTTTCCTAGATCCATAGATGGACCTGGTCATACCAGCTCTTTTGTCCAGGTGCTCATGTAGATCATGTGCGGACTTGTGTGCGGCATCATTAGCCGCTCTGTCTCGGCCACGAGGTGGTCGGTCCGGCAGACCAACCGTAGTGTTTTTCGGCGGAATGGGCGCGAAGCCTCATCTTCGAATTTGGGCAGCAACTTATGTTTTGGGTAGCTCTTTGTCTGGCGATCACCACCGTATCTTTCATCAGTGTCGAGCACTTCGTTCCATCTGTGGTTGAGTGTATGCTGCGCGGCTTTAAGCCGTTGCTTCTGCTTCTTCAAGCTCCTCGCGGTGGCAATAAGTCTTTTGTGGAGGTGCTCTTGTTCCAAGTGTTATTCCGGAATGATGCGTGCATCCTCGTCTGGACTGTTCTCCTCTCCGGAGACAGGTTTATAAGTTTTTTCTTCGGCATCGCTGCGATCGGACAACGGCCCCAAACTGTGTTCGCTATCCCCTTGCTCGTCCTGCTCCATCCTGGGTCTGCAGGGTCGTCGTTATCTTTAGCATTGTCCGGGGTGTTATTCTTTCTTGTGTCGGTATCGCTGTTTTTGCTATGGCGGGGTTTAGAGCGGCGCCGCTGACGTCGGTGCTTTGTTTGCTTTTCAAGAGGATTATCCTTCATTGCATCCTTTTGATCCTCGCCATTGCTTTCTTTGGGTGTGTCCACCATATATATGTCGTATGATGAGGTGGCTGTCCAGCACCCTGTGGGCGGTGGTTCCCGTTTTTCTCCGGCATCGTCGTCCATACTGTCGATTTCTTCGGAGTCGAAATCAAGCATGTCGGTTAAGTCGTCGATAGTGGCTATTAAGTGGGTGGTGGGTGGGTAACGAATTCCTTCGTCATCTGCTTCCCACCTAAGCCAGACATAGTTTGGCCAAGAGTCTCCTGGCAGGGAGAGAGATTTTAATGAGTTTAGCAGGTCGCCCAAGGGCGAGTGCTAAAAGATATCCGTGGAGCTAAACTCCATGATCAGTGCCCAGTTAGATCCGATGGGCATGGATGCACGCAGTTCGGAGCCTATGGCCAGAGACGAGTCCGAGGGTCTGATGACACAGACCTCATTGGAAGTGGAATCTATGTTAGGCTCTATCGCCGCTGAGTGTGCGACTTCCGTGGCAGGGTCCATCCTCCCGCCCTCGGACGGCACGATCTGCACTGGATTTAAAGCCAGGGCAGCTGCGGGTGTGATCTCCTGAACACCGTTCGATGGCAGATCTAGGTCATGCTCGTCGCGACTGTAGGGTGCACCTTTCATGGGCTCGAATCCGTCGAAGATCAAGTCTCCACGGATGTCGGCAGTGTAATTCAGGCTTCCAAACCTGACTTGATGGCCAGGGGCGTAGCTATCGATCTGCTCCAGATGGCCAAGCGAGTTATCCCGTAGTGCGAAGCCGCTGAATACGAAAATCTGTCTGGGGAGGAAAACCTCACCCTGGACCGCATCGTTGTAGACGATTGAAGGAGACATCAAGCCTTATGGTGATGACAGAGTGGAACTCTCAATGAAAGCACCAATGTCGGTGTCAAAACTGTCGGATCTCGGGTAGGGGGACTCGAACTGTGCGTCTAATGCTAATGGTAATAGGAGGCGGGGGACACGATGTTTACCCAGGTTCGGGCCCTCTCTATGGAGGTAATTCCCTACTTCCTGCTTGATTGATCTTGATGATATGAGTATTACTAGAGTTGACCTACCATGAGATCGTAGAGGCTAAACCCTAGAAGCTAGCCTATGATTATGATTGTTGTTGTCCTACGGACTAAACCCTCCGGTTTATATAGACACCGGAGGGGGTTAGGGTTACACAGAGTCAGTTACAGAGAAGGGAATCTTCATATCCGAATCGCCAAGCTTGCCTTCCACACAAAGGAGAGTCCCACCCGGACACGAGACGAAGTCTTCAATCTTGTATCTTCATAGTCCAATAGTACGGCATAAGCATATAGTCCGGCTGTCCGAGGACCCCCTAATGCAAGAATCCCTCACCCCCTGCCCTCGTATATAAAGGAGCAAGGGGGGAGGCTGACTGGCCCTTGGGGAGTGCAAAGGAGGGGAGGAGTACTCCTCCTAGTAGGAGTAGGACTCCTCCTTTCCTAGTCCAACTAGGAGGGGGAAGGGGGAAGGAAGGAGAGGGAGAGCGAGAGGGAAAGAGGGGCCGTGCCCCCCCCTCCCCTAGTCCAATTCGGACTCCCCTTGGGGGGAGACACCTCCTGGGCTGCTTCCCTCTCTCTCCCCTAAGGCCCACTAAGGCCCAATACTTCCCCGGGGGTTCCGGTAACCCCTTCGGCACTCCAGTTTTCTCCGAAATCACTCGGAACACTTCCGGTGTCCGAATATAGCCGTCCAATATAGCATCTTTATGTCTCGACCATTTTGAGACTCCTCATCATGTCTGTGATCACATTCGGGACTCCTAACTACCTTCAGTACAACGAAACACATAAACTCATAATACCAATCTTCATTGAATGTTAAGCGTGCGGACCCTACGGGTTCGAGAACTATGTAGACATGACCGAGATACATCTTCGGTCAATAACCAATAGTGGAACCTGGATACTCATATTGGTTCCTACATATTCTATGAAGATCTTTATCGGTCAAACCGCATAACAACATACGTTGTTCCCTTTGTCATCGGTATGTTACTTGCCCGAGATTTGATCGTCGGTATCTCAATACCAAGTTCAATCTCGTTACCGGCAAGTCTCTTTACTCGTTCCGTAATACTTCATCTCACAACTAACTCATTAGTCACAATGCTTGCAAGGCTTATAGTGATGAGTATTAGTGAGAGGGCCCAAAGATACCTCTTCGAAACACGGAGTGACAAATCCTAATCTCGATCTATGCCAACCCAACAAATACCTTCGGAGACACCTATAGAGCACCTTTATGATCACCGTTTTACGTTGTGATGCTTGGTAGCAGACAAAGTGTTCCTCCGGTATTCGGGAGTTGCATAATCTCATAGTCTGAGGAACTTGTATAAGTCATGAAGAAAGCAGTAGCAATGAAACTAACACGATCATAATGCTAAGCTAACGGAAGGGTCATGTCCATCACATCATTCTCCTAATGACGTGATCCCGTTCATCAAATGACAACACATGTCTATGGTTAGGAAACATAACCATCTTTGATTAACGAGCTAGTCAAGAAGGGGCATACTAGGGACTATAGTTTTTGTCTATGTATTCACACATGTACTAAGTTTCCGGTTAATACAATTCTACCATGAATAATAAACATTTATCATGAATTATGGAAATAAATAATAACTTTATTATTGCCTCTAGGGCATAATTCTTTCAGTCTCCCACTTGCACTAGAGTCAATAATCTAGATTACATTGTAATGATTTCTAGCACCCATGGAGCTTTGGTGCTGATCATGTTTTGCTCGTGAGAGAGGTTTAGTCAATGGGTCTGCAACATTCAGATCCATGTGTATTTTTCAAATCTCTATGTCCCCTTTCGACACTTCATGACAGATGGAATTGAAGCGTCTCTTGATGTGCTTGGTTCTCTTGTGAAATCTGGATTCCTTTGCCAAGGCAATTGCACCAGTATTGTCACAAAAGATTTTCATTGGACCCGATGCACTAGGTATGACACCTAGATCGGATATGAACTCCTTCATCCAAACTCCTTCATTCGTTGCTTCTGAAACAGCAATGTACTCCGCTTCACACGTAGATCCCGCCACGACGCTCTGCTTGGAACTGCACCAACTGACAGCTCCTCCATACAATAAAAATACGTGTCCGGTTTGCGACTTAGAGTCATCCGGATCAGTGTTAAAGCTTGCATCGACGTAACCATTTACGATGAGCTCTTTTTCACCTCCATAAACGAGAAACATATCCTTAGTCCTTTTCAGGTATTTCAGGATGTTCTTGGCCGCTATCCAGTGCTCCTCTCCAGGATTACTTTGGTACCTCCCTGCTATGCTTATAGCAAGACATACATTAGGTCTGGTACACAGCATTTCATACATGATAGAACCTATGGCTAAAGCATAGGGAATGACTTTCATTTTCTCTCTATCTTCTGCGGTGGTCGGCTTTGAGTCTGACTCAACTTCACACCTTGTAACATAGGCAAGAACCCTTTCTTTGACTGGTCCATTTTGAACTTCTTCAAAACTTTATCAAGGTATGTGCTTTGTGAAAGTCCAATTGAGCGTCTTGATCTATCTCTATAGATCTTGATGCCCAATATGTAAGCAGCTTCTCCAAGGTCTTTCATAGAAAAACTCTTATTCAGGTATCCCTTTATGTTATCCAGAAATTTTATATCGTTTCCAATCAATAATATGTCATCTACATATAAGATCAGAAATGCCATAGAGCTCCCACTCACTTTCTTGTAAATACATGCTTCTCCAAAAGTCTGTATAAAACCATATGCTTTGATCACACTATCAAAACGTTTATTCCAACTCCGAGAGGCTTGCACCAGCCCATAAATGGATCGCTGGAGCTTGCACACTTTGTTAGCACCCTTTGGAACGACAAAACCTTCCGGTTGCATCATATACAACTCTTCTTCCAGAAATCCATTTAGGAATGCAGTTTTGACGTCCATTTGCAAAATTTCTTAATCATAAAATGCAGCAATTTGCTAACATGATTTGGAAAGACTTCAGCATCGCTATGGGTGAGAAAGTCTCATCATAGTCAACTCCTTGAACTTGTCGAAAACCTTTCACAACAAGTCAAGCTTTGTAAACAATAACATTACCGTCTACATTCGTCTTCTTATTAAAGATCCATTTATTTTCTATGGCTTGCTGATCATCGGGCAAGTCCACCAAAGTCCACACTTTGTTCTCATACATGGATCCCATCTTAGATTTCATGGCCTCAAGCCATTTCGCGGAATTTGGGCTCATCATCGCTTCCTCATAGTTCGTAGGTTCATCATGGTCCAGTAACATGACTTCCAGAATAGGATTATCGTACCACTCTGGTGCGGATCTTACTCTAGAAGACCTACGAGGTTTGGTAGTGTCACATCCCTAGCTTCTGGCATTGCTCTAGCCTAGCTTCATGTGTGCATCATGTCTATATTTTTGAAACTTGAATTGAGGAATATTGGAAGCCTCAAAACCCTAAATAAAAGAGGGGCAAAAACCCTAGAAATCTCATTCATTGCTCCAAAAGGCTCTTCTTAAATGTTTGATAATTTTTGGTAAGGGTTCTGGTCCCAACCAAAATATTGAACATTTTTAAGGATTTATTTTTGGGACTTTGAATTTAAATCATTAGCTATTTGAATTTGAATTATATTCATATAATTAGAATATAATTTCAAATACCCCTGATATATTTTATGAGCTTTTGGAAAAGTCCATCTAGCCAAATAAAATTATTCAGAGGAGTTTTTGGCATTGTTTGAATTTGTTTAAAATTCAAAACAGTGGCAAAACGAAATTAAATAAAACAAAACAGAAGAACAAAATAGAAAAAAAAGAGGGACAGTACTTACCTGGCCTCACCCGTGCAGCCCACCAGAGCCAGCCCAGCTCCCCCACCCAGCCGGCCCAGCCACCTCCTCCTCCTTTGCCCTCTTCCTCCTCTGCCAGGAGGACGAACAGAGGCGAGGCGTGGCGCTCGCCGACGCTGCCTCGGCCACCTCCTGCTTCCCCCTGGCCACCTCCTGCTTCCTCTCGTCGCCCTGGACCCGTCCGCGACGCCACGCACCCCCCCAGGCCTCTCACTCTCTCCCCGAGCTCCTCTCCTCCTCTGGCTCTCTCGCGCGCAGCCACCGAACACACCCGCCGCCGCCGACGAGCTCTGTCGTGGCCACCGGGCCTCCCTCGCTCCCCCGACTAGCACAGAGGCTCCGCCTCGACCTCCTCTTCCTCTCCACCAAGCCACGAGGCCCCGGACGCCCTGCATCGCCGCCCACGTCGCCGTTCCCCTCCTCGGCCACCGGAGGTCGTCGCCGTTCGATTCACCGCCGACAGGTCGCCCCCGAGCCCGCTGAGACGCGCTCTGCAACCACAGTGAGCTCTTGGATCGATTCCCCCTCCTCTCCTGCTCGCGTTCTTGCTCTAGCCCCGTTCCCCACCTCCGCCGAAGCTCGCCGCCGCCACGGCCGACGAGCTCCATGCTCCTGAGCTCGTCCGCTCGCCCGAGCATCACCAGCGTGCTCACCGCGCTCCTGCGAACCCGAAACACCCACGAGTGCTCCCTGCCATGCCCTATAACGCCATCTCCGCGGTTGCCCGAACTCCGGCCGCCGCCTTTGAGCTCGCCGCCGTCGATATAGGTCGCCCCCGGTCTAACTGACCGCACCACTCGACGCGCGGGATCTTCAGCGTCACGTAGCTGCCCTCCGCCGGCCATTTGGTCGCCGGAGGAGGAATTCCGACCCCCTCCGCCGTCCCTGGCCTCGCCGGCGACGAGCCGCGGGTCAACTCCGGCGAGTTGACCCGGGTTTGACCCCCCCTCTCTCTCACTGACCTGCGGGCCCCGCCCGGCTAATTAGGCTAGGATTAGTATTAACTAAATATTAGTTAGTTTAATAGACACTGACAGCAGGGCCCCACCTGCTAATTAATCATAGATTAGTTTCTGTTTAGTTTTAAACTAATCCAGTGGCCCCACCCGTCAGCATTGACTCTGCTGACGTGGCCTTTGACCCGGCCCCACCTGCCATTGACACTAAACAGCTCTGGGTCACTGACTAGTGGACCCCACTGGTCAGGTTTGACCTGGAGGCGCCCTGTTGACCTGCTGACGTCACTATTACGTCATGCTGACGCAGTATTTGTTCTGGAATTTAAATAAATCCTAAATGATTATAAATTCAGAAAATGCCTAAAACTTCAATAAATCATAGAAAATTAACCGTAACTCCAAATTAAATAATTTATATATGAAAAATTATCAGAAAAATTCAAGGAATCCATCTGTACCATTTTCATGCATGTTAGAACAACTTATAGCTGCTGTTTAGCACAAATCAAATAAAGGGCATTTAAATAATCACATATGGAGTTTGAATTTGAATCTTGTATTCAAACCAACTTCATTTAATCTGTTGCTAGTTGCATTGGCTCAAAACACATTCATTTTGCCATGTCATGATCATGCATCATATTGTGCATTGCATTGATTGTGTTCCCTTCTGTGTTGCCGGTATTTGTCCCCTCTCGATAGACGTGATACCGATGATGTGATCGTTGACACTGATGAAGACTCAATGTTATCTTCAGAAGTGCCAGGCAAGCAAAACCCCCTTGTTCATTCCGATACAATCCTACTCTCTCGCTCCTGCTCTCTTTTACTGCATTAGGACAACACCGATTCATCTGTTACTTGCTGCGGTAGCTGAACCCCTTTATCCTTTGCATGACCTGTCATTGCCACAGTAAATAGATGAAACCCACTAGCATGAGTAGGAGTTGTTTGAGCCCTGATGTGCCTACTCATTCATGTTTGTTTGTCATGCCTGCTACTGCTTAGAGTTGAGTCAGGTCTGATTCATCGGGGATGAATCAGAGGCGTGTGAACCTGTCCTACTGTGTGTGAGCTAAGTGTGTGAACACGATTTGGTAAAGGTAGCGGTGAGAGGCCATGTAGGAGTACATGGTGGGTTGTCTCATTGCAGCCGTCCTCAGGAACTGAGTTCTGTGTTTGTGATCCATGATTCAGCTACTACCACGCATTGGGCCCGAAACCAATGGACCCTCTCGGCTTCTTGATCACCCTTGTCCTCTGTCCAGGAGTTGCAAGTAGTTTCTGGTGTTTGTAGTATGCTGGAGGCCGTGGGCAGCGCTGACCGTAGGGGTGGGCTGTGATGCGGTAGGCACGTGGCACGGTGTACCGGGCGCCCGTTTGGTGTCTCGGGAACCCTGTTCACATCGTTTGGGGCTGTGAGCGAAACTCCGGCCGGATCTCCTCATGGATGGAACCCGAATAGGCGATAAACCTGGACTAGAGACTTAGGTGATTAGGTAGGTCGTGGCCGACACCCACGTTGGGCTTCCGCTTGAAGGTTGCCGAGTACATGTCGTGTAAACGGCGGTAAGTGGTGAGAGCGTGTGTGAAGAAGTACACCCCTGCAGGGTTAACCTAATCTATTCGAATAGCCGTGTCCACGGAAAAGGACTTCTGGGTTGCTTATATCAGTTCATAGACAAGTGAAAGTGGATACTCTAAAATACGCAAGATAAGCGTGAGTGCTATGGATGGCGTTCTCGTAGGGAGACGGGAGCGGATCCATAGTGGTGTATTGATATGGTGAATATGTGGACTCGTGTGCGCCACCTCAAAAAAGTTACTCGCAGTCGTAGTTCAGGATAGCCACCGAGTCAAAGCTGGCTTGCTGCAGTTAAACCCCACCATCCCTTTGTTGATAATGATGCATATGTAGATAGTTCTGATGTATGTCTTGCTGGGTACATTTGTACTCACGTTTGCCTATTTTATGTTTTTGCAGAGAGACTTCAGTCTCACTAGTATTTCCGCGTGGTCTTCGACGTTTAGCTTGTTACCTCAGCTACGATCTTGTGCCTCGGCAGGATTTGGTAGATAGTCAGGCTTCTCAGCCTTTTTCATTTATAGATGTCTGTACTCAGACATGATAGCTTCCGCTTGTTCTTGATTTGTATGCTCTGAATGTTGGGTCATGAGACCCATGTTTGTAATATCTCGCTCCTCGGAGCCTATTGAATAGATTACTTGAGTCATAGAGTCATGTTGTGATGCCATGTTGTATTTGCACATATCGAGCATATTGTGTGTATGTTATTGAAATGCTTGGTATGTGTGGGATCTGACCATCTAGTTGTTTATCTTTAGTAGCCTCTCTTACGGGGAAATGTCTCCTAGTGTTTCCACCGAGCCATGGTAGCTTGCTACTGCTCCGGAACACTTAGGCTGGCCGGCATGTGTCCTTCTTCGTTCCTGTGTCTGTCCCTTCGGGGAAATGTCACGCGGTGAATACCGGAGTCCTGTTAGCCCGCTACAGCCCGGTTCACCGGAGTCCTGCTAGCCTAGTGCTACAGCCTGGATTCACTCGCTGATGACCGACACGTTCGATGCTGGGTCATGGATGCCTGTCCCTGTAAGTCTGTGCCGCTTTGGGTTTACGACTAGCCATGTCAGCCCGGGCTCCTTATCATATGGATGCTAGCGACACTGTCATATACGTGTGCCAAAAGGCGCAAACGGTCCCGGGCAAAGGTAAGGCGACACCCGTGGGAATACCGTGCGTGAGGCCGCAAAGTGATATGAGGTGTTACATGCTAGATCGATGTGGCATTGAGTCGGGGTCCTGACAGCGTTGGTATCAGAGCTTGACTGCCTGTAGGATTACCAAGCCAAACTGGTCGAAGTTGAGTCTAGAAATTCTTAGTTATATAAGGGAATTGATTGTGGGATGGAACGTAAGGCTCTTTTTACTCCTTATACCTCATGGCCTTCTGATCTGAGTCATCATCTTCTCTTCTACGGGGATTAAGAACTAGGCTATCTCTTCTTTCTATTAGGATCACGTGTTACTAATCAGTAGACTTATAAGATTGTTGGATTTAAGTCTCAGTTCAGTTCCTACTACTTCCATATGTTAATTGTTGATCTCGGAACCTTGATATTGTGCTTCTGAGTGGTTATGCCACCATTTTTGTGATTGTCTCAAATCTTTTTGAGCATTATAGCCGTTATGCTGTCCGAGTCATCCCAGGTTTCTAAATAGTCTGATGCATTTGCAAATCCCTTCCTTCTGTTTCCGATGTTCCCATGGGCCAGATTAACCACACTAATCGGTGTGTTGAGGTAATTATTGCCTCGACATATATGTTGGAATTATTATTATGACCCTAGGTGCTTAGGGGATCATCTAGTGGTCTAGCCATGATTTGTGTCCTAGTGTGAAGATTCTGGCCTTTATTCTCGGAAGCATCCCGTGATGCTACTTAGTAGTAGGTATTCTACTGCTGGGTTCTGAACCCGAGATTCACTCTACCTACTTCATGTTGATAGTAATTGCTAGTGCCTTTAGGATATTAGTAACCTTTGCGATAGTCCTTGAAGTCCGTGGTATCTTCTTCTTCCAAATACCATGAACTACTTATGGTAGATGTTTATTGGATCAAAAAAAAATCACAATTAGAGTACTCTTGAGGAGTTCTCCATTCATAAATCGTGACTCTGCCAGTTCTACCTTTCTGCATGGGTTATCCGGAAGAAATATGTTGAACTTGGTTCGACATACTAATCTATGCATCCACAACTCAGAAAGTTATATGTTCCTTTGAGTTGTTCTCTTTAGTTGCATTCTGACCCTCGTCTATCAATTGATAGTCAAGAGTATGCGTGCGTTCGTTCATCGATGCCTATTACTCTTGTGGTCCGTCAAGCCATTCCATTGCAGAATGACTAGGAGAAACAAACTCCAGTACCTCTTCCATATCCAGGATTGGGTCAGAGAAGTTGTGCTCCGCAGATCAAATTGCTAATCCAACTTTCGTTCTGTTCTACCTTGGAGTATTACCATCTTTAAATCGGGATTGTTATAGGAATTGCACCCCATCCTATGAACTCCTGGTACAGTGATACTTCTTGCCGTCATTAGTCATTCCTCGGTCTTCGTGTTGATGCAACCGGAATACCGACAAATGAATTGTGATGTGTGAAATCAATACTGCTAGCAACTCTGTTGCTTGGTAGTTAAAGGATAATAATTTCATTCTTAGTATGTTGGTTTTTGAATCATCCTTCTAAGACTGATCGTGCTACCTAGTCCTTATTTCGGTGCACCCTTCGATTGATGAGTTAGGATCTTGTCAAGTCCTCACTCATTTGATCATATCGTCTTGCCCTCAAAAGCAAGATTGTTCTCGAGCTTAGTAACATACCGGTGGTTCGTGACTTTCCAAATATCTTCTTGGAGGTGTTACCGGGTTGTCACCTGACCGCTATGTTGAGTTCGTGATCAAGTTGGTTTCCTGTGAACCACCTTCTCTCCAAGAATCGGTGTTAGATATCCCTGAGCTAGTTGGTTAAGCTAGACAACAACTTGGAGAGTTGGAAGATAAAAGCTGGTCTGACTTAGTTCGTTCCAAAGGGATATTCTTGTGTAGTGTGTGTTGAAGAAAGATGATATCTTCATCGATTGGTTCTTGTGATCAGTTGCTGGACCTATTGTCTTATCAATCCTTTGATTTGAGTGTGGGCTATCGTCAAATCAAATCAGTACCAACGATGCTCGTAATGTTGTCTTATTCGTGGTTGATCCCTCGAGCATACACCATTATATCTTTTAGGTCTGACCAATGCTATCACTTGTTCACTTAACTATGGAATTCCTTTTAAAAGGAAACCCAGATGAATTGTTGTTGTGCCCATTGACAACATCCTTGTCTTCTCCATAATTTTGCTGAACATTAAGCTAGTGTTGGAAACTTTTGAAAGCATTTGTTCATGCTAGCTCATGAAGCATATGTTTGGATGAAGGTAGTGACTTCCTTTAATTCATGTGCATCTGATGCAAGTTGCCGCCATGGATTCGAGAAAGTCAATGTTGCTTTCTTTGGAATCATTCCAAATCAGTCATGCACACGTGCGAAGAATGCTGTGGTTTGAAGACTTGCAACCTTCAATCTATATGTATCCCTAGCACACCAAGCCACTGATTGATTTGTTCAAGGAGAAGGAGTTCCTTCATAAGAGCTAATCCGGACTTATGAAAGAACTTCGATACCCTCGTTGATGGTTCCCCACCTGAACTCGGTAGTGTTTTATTATAAGACTACCACGTGGTCATGTTTGTCTGGGACAGCGTGTTCACATGTTTGTAGCAGAACCAGCTCGTGTTTTGGAGCTTGCTATCGTAGTTCATCTCCCGAGAATCCCGCAACGTCATCTCGTCGATTTGTGTTGCAAACTTCCGTTTTTCTTCCTAGACTCGATGAGTCTGGAATATCCTGACACCAACCAGATCTGAATCTCAGGCAGATATGATGGTTGGAACATTTCCCAAGAACTATAATATTGGTCCCTCGATAACCGGTAAAGTGGATGTCGTGGCCAACACACCCAGCCGGAAGACCTGTTATTATAACATCTTGATTGAGGAAGTTGGCCACCTCCCCATAAGGATTTCGTAGGGTTTACTTCCTAGTTGTTCCTTATGGATTCTTGTGTTCCCGAAGTCCGACCTTTTACTTGATGTTCTAGATATCAAACCATATCTATGAATGGGTTACACTAGCACATCAAGGAGAACATTAGAAGCGGAGTGCTAAATGTCTCTCGGTCGATCATCCAGATTTTATTTCCTTGGCCCCGCCAAGGGTGAAATCTAAGAAGGTGTTATCTTCCTTTGCATCTGCATCCTCCATCACCATTCATCATGGTAGTAAGTTGTGTTATCGGACCCTTGACACGGATGTTGGTAAAACCTTGATGATTATGGAATTGCTCAAGTTCTTGAGAGCACGCACAAGCATTAGGTGTTATCGCCGGCACTAACTGGGATTGCTCCTAGTCCCTTCGGTTATGCTATAACCACTCCAACAGTGAATTCACTCCTTATTGTTGGGTTCTTCCCCAGTTACCAGAATCATTCCCAGCATTTGCATTTTGTTCCCAGCTTGCACCGCCAATGTGCCATCCTACCATGGGTCTCTTCCACCTCCGGTGATAAGCAAATTCATCCATTACGTTGTCTTCAACAAGGTAATCCACATCATCCAAGTCCGAGTATGCCATTCTACAGACCCCCTCCAAACGATCGTTGTGAATTGCCTTATGCTGGTATGAAGAGTTTCAATGATCTCTGAATCAAAAGTAATTCTTTTTGCCACTTAAGGTAATACTCTACGATCACCTTCCTCCAGGATGTTTCGTCGTGGTATCATGGCAACTCAACTCTTCGCTACGTTGGCAATCGTTTTCCACCTTCTTAAGCGTGGAATCGTTGTCTACCTAGTGAACCTTCGTCATTTGTTCCACTCCATTTCTTCAAATCTGTGCTTCGTCTCCTAGCTCAAGAGATGTTGCTATTTCTCATTCCGTGAGTTGTTCGATCTTCGAGAAGATCGACCCTTCTAGAGTCTCTTTCCCTCCAGGTCATGTTGGCAGGATTTCTCAGAGCAAGACGACAAGACAAAGATGGTGATCGAATCAACGTTTCTATGAAGTGCAACCTGGATCGTGAAGATTATACTAGTTGCGTTTACCTTTCACCTTACCCTACGCTTGAATCTCGAGACGAGATTCTTGTTTAGTGGGGGTGAGTTGTCACATCCCTAGCTTCTGGCATTGCTCTAGCCTAGCTTCATGTGTGCATCATGTCTATATTTTTGAAACTTGAATTGAGGAATATTGGAAGCCTCAAAACCCAAAATAAAAGAGGGGCAAAAACCCTAGAAATCTCATTCATTGCTCCAAAAGGCTCTTCTTAAATGTTTGATAATTTTTGGTAAGGGTTCTGGTCCCAACCAAAATATTGAACATTTTTAAGGATTTATTTTTGGGACTTTGAATTTAAATCATTAGCTATTTGAATTTGAATTATATTCATATAATTAGAATATAATTTCAAATACCCCTGATATATTTTATGAGCTTTTGGAAAAGTCCATCTAGCCAAATTAAATTATTCAGAGGAGTTTTTGGCATTGTTTGAATTTGTTTAAAATTCAAAACAGTGGCAAAATGAAATTAAATAAAACAAAACAGAAGAACAAAATAGAAAAAAAAGAGGGACAGTACTTACCTGGCCTCACCCGTGCAGCCCACCAGAGCCAGCCCAGCTCCCCCACCCAGCCGGCCCAGCCACCTCCTCCTCCTTTGTCCTCTTCCTCCTCTGCCAGGAGGACGAACAGAGGCGAGGCGTGGCGCTCGCCGATGCTGCCTCGGCCACCTCCTGCTTCCCCCTGGCCACCTCCTGCTTCCTCTCGTCGCCCTGGACCCGTCCGCGACGCCACGCACCCCCCCCAGGCCTCTCACTCTCTCCCCGAGCTCCTCTCCTCCTCTGGCTCTCTCGCGCGCAGCCACCGGACACACCCGCCGCCGCCGACGAGCTCTGTCGTGGCCACCGGGCCTCCCTCGATCCCCCGACTAGCCCAGAGGCTCCGCCTCGATCTCCTCTTCCTCTCCACCAAGCCACGAGGCCGCGGACGCCCTGCATCGCCGCCCACGTCGCCGTTCCCCTCCTCGGCCACCGGAGGTCGTCGCCGTTCGATTCACCGCCGACAGGTCGCCCCCGAGCCCGCTGAGACGCGCTCTGCAACCACAGTGAGCTCTTGGATCGATTCCCCCTCCTCTCCTGCTCGCGTTCTTGCTCTAGCCCCGTTCCCCACCTCCCCCGAAGCTCGCCGCCGCCACGGCCGACGAGCTCCATGCTCCTGAGCTCGTCCGCTCGCCCGAGCATCACCAGCGTGCTCACCGCGCTCCTGCGAACCCGAAACACCCACGAGTGCTCCCTGCCATGCCCTATAACGCCATCTCCGCGGTCGCCCGAACTCCGGCCGCCGCCTTTGAGCTCGCCGCCGTCGATATAGGTCGCCCCCGGTCTAACTGACCGCACCACTCGACGCGCGGGATCTTCAGCGTCACGTAGCTGCCCTCCGCCGGCCATTTGGTCGCCGGAGGAGGAATTCCGACCCCCTCCGCCGTCCCTGGCCTCGCCGGCGACGAGCCGCGGGTCAACTCCGGCGAGTTGACCCGGGTTTGACCCCCCCTCTCTCTCACTGACCTGCGGGCCCCGCCCGGCTAATTAGGCTAGGATTAGTATTAACTAAATATTAGTTAGTTTAATAGACACTGACAGCAGGGCCCCACCTGCTAATTAATCATAGATTAGTTTCTGTTTAGTTTTAAACTAATCCAGTGGCCCCACCCGTCAGCATTGACTCTGCTGACGTGGCCTTTGACCCGGCCCCACCTGCCATTGACACTAAACAGCTCTGGGTCACTGACTAGTGGACCCCACTGGTCAGGTTTGACCTGGAGGCGCCCTGTTGACCTGCTGACGTCACTATTACGTCATGCTGACGCAGTATTTGTTCTGGAATTTAAATAAATCCTAAATGATTATAAATTCAGAAAATGCCTAAAACTTCAATAAATCATAGAAAATTAACCGTAACTCCAAATTAAATAATTTATATATGAAAAATTATCAGAAAAATTCAAGGAATCCATCTGTACCATTTTCATGCATGTTAGAACAACTTATAGCTGCTGTTTAGCACAAATCAAATAAAGGGCATTTAAATAATCACATATGGAGTTTGAATTTGAATCTTGTATTCAAACCAACTTCATTTAATCTGTTGCTAGTTGCATTGGCTCAAAACACATTCATTTTGCCATGTCATGATCATGCATCATATTGTGCATTGCATTGATTGTGTTCCCTTCTGTGTTGCCGGTATTTGTCCCCTCTCGATAGACGTGATACCGATGATGTGATCGTTGACACTGATGAAGACTCAATGTTATCTTCAAAAGTGCCAGGCAAGCAAAACCCCCTTGTTCATTCCGATACAATCCTACTCTCTCGCTCCTGCTCTCTTTTACTGCATTAGGACAACACCGATTCATCTGTTACTTGCTGCGGTAGCTGAACCCCTTTGTCCTTTGCATGACCTGTCATTGCCACAGTAAATAGATGAAACCCACTAGCATGAGTAGGAGTTGTTTGAGCCCTGATGTGCCTACTCATTCATGTTTGTTTGTCATGCCTGCTATTGCTTAGAGTTGAGTCAAGTCTGATTCATCGGGGATGAATCAGAGGCATGTGAACCTGTCCTACTGTGTGTGAGCTAAGTGTGTGAACACGATTTGGTAAAGGTAGCGGTGAGAGGCCATGTAGGAGTACATGGTGGGTTGTCTCATTGCAGCCGTCCTCAGGAACTGAGTTCTGTGTTTGTGATCCATGATTCAGCTACTACCACGCATTGGGCCCGAAACCAATGGACCCTCTCGGCTTCTTGATCACCCTTGTCCTCTGTCCAGGAGTTGCAAGTAGTTTCTGGTGTTTGTAGTATGCTGGAGGCCGTGGGCAGCGCTGACCGTAGGGGTGGGCTGTGATGCGGTAGGCACGTGGCACGGTGTACCGGGCGCCCGTTTGGTGTCTCGGGAACCCTGTTCACATCGTTTGGGGCTGTGAGCGAAACTCCGGCCGGGTCTCCTCATGGATGGAACCCGAATAGGCGATAAACCTGGACTAGAGACTTAGGTGATTAGGTAGGTCGTGGCCGACACCCACGTTGGGCTTCCGCTTGAAGGTTGCCGAGTACATGTCGTGTAAACGGCGGTAAGTGGTGAGAGCGTGTGTGAAGAAGTACACCCCTGCAGGGTTAACCTAATCTATTCGAATAGCCGTGTCCACGGAAAAGGACTTCTGGGTTGCTTATATCAGTTCATAGACAAGTGAAAGTGGATACTCTAAAATACGCAAGATAAGCGTGAGTGCTATGGATGGCGTTCTCGTAGGGAGACGGGAGCGGATCCATAGTGGTGTATTGATATGGTGAATATGTGGACTCGTGTGCGCCACCTCAAAAAAGTTACTCGCAGTCGTAGTTCAGGATAGCCACCGAGTCAAAGTTGGCTTGCTGCAGTTAAACCCCACCATCCCTTTGTTGATAATGATGCATATGTAGATAGTTCTGATGTAAGTCTTGCTGGGTACATTTGTACTCACGTTTGCCTATTTTATGTTTTGCAGAGAGACTTCAGTCTCACTAGTATTTCCGCGTGGTCTTCGACGTTTAGCTTGTTACCTCAGCTACGATCTTGTGCCCTCGGCAGGATTTGGTAGATAGTCAGGCTTCTCAGCCTTTTTCATTTATAGATGTCTGTACTCAGACATGATAGCTTCCGCTTGTGCTTGATTTGTATGCTCTGAATGTTGGGTCATGAGACCCATGTTTGTAATATCTCGCTCCTCGGAGCCTATTGAATAGATTACTTGAGTCATAGAGTCATGTTGTGATGCCATGTTGTATTTGCACATATCGAGCATATTGTGTGTATGTTATTGAAATGCTTGGTATGTGTGGGATCTGACCATCTAGTTGTTTATCTTTAGTAGCCTCTCTTACGGGGAAATGTCTCCTAGTGTTTCCACCGAGCCATGGTAGCTTGCTACTGCTCCGGAACACTTAGGCTGGCCGGCATGTGTCCTTCTTCGTTCCTGTGTCTGTCCCTTCGGGGAAATGTCACGCGGTGAATACCGGAGTCCTGTTAGCCCGCTACAGCCCGGTTCACCGGAGTCCTGCTAGCCTAGTGCTACAGCCTGGATTCACTCGCTGATGACCGACACGTTCGATGCTGGGTCATGGATGCCTGTCCCTGTAAGTCTGTGCCGCTTTGGGTTTACGACTAGCCATGTCAGCCCGGGCTCCTTATCATATGGATGCTAGCGACACTGTCATATACGTGTGCCAAAAGGCGCAAACGGTCCCGGGCAAAGGTAAGGCGACACCCGTGGGAATACCGTGCGTGAGGCCGCAAAGTGATATGAGGTGTTACATGCTAGATCGATGTGGCATTGAGTCGGGGTCCTGACAGGTAGTAACTTGATCTGAAGCTTCATGATCGTCATAATTAACTTCCTCACGAATTGGTGTAGGAATCATAGGAACTGATTTCTGCGATGAACTACTTTCCAATAAGGGAGCAGGTACAGTTACCTCATCAAGTTCTACTCTCCTCCCACTCACTTCTTTGGAGAGAAACTCCTTCTATAGAAAGGATCCATTCTTAGGAACAAAGTTTTTCCTTCGGATCTGTGATAGAAGGTGTATCCAACATTTTCCTTTGGGTATCCAATGAAGATGAGCTTCTCTGATTTGGGTTCGAGCTTATCAGGTTGAAGCTTTTTCACATAAGCATCGCAGCCCCACACTTTCAGAAATGACAACTTTGGTTTCTTGCCAAACCACAGTTCATAAAGTGTCGTCTCAACAGATTTAGATGGTGCCCTATTTAAAGTGAATGCAGCCATCTCTAAAGCATAACCCCAAAACGATAGCGATAAATCAGTAATAGACATCATAGATCGCACCATATCTAATAAAGTACGGTTACGACGTTCGGACACACCATTTTGCTATGGTGTTCCAGGTGCTATTAATTGCGAAACTATCCCATGTTGTATCAAATGAAGACCAAACTCGTAACACAAATATTCTCCTCCACGATCAGATCGTATAAACTTTATTTTCTTGTTTCGATGATTTTCCACTTCACTCTGAAATTCTTTGAACTTTTCAAATGTTTCAGACTTATGCTTCATTAAGTAGATATAACCATATCTGCTTAAATCATCTGTGAAGGTAAGAAAATAACGATACCTGCCACGAGCATCAACACTTATTGGACCGCATACAGTGGTATGTATTATTGCCAACAAGTCAATAGCTCGTTCCATTGTTCCGGAGAACAGAGTTTTAGTCATCTTGCCCATAAGTCACGGTTCGCAAGCACCAAGTGATTCATAATTGTAACAGCCTGGATTTTGGCCCTTTTCTTCTTCTTCTGATTTATTTGGTTTTTGCTCTGTTTTTCTTTTTGGAGTGGTTCTGTGGTCTTGCCACCTGGGAAATCATCCTCCTTTCTCCTCCCAAGTGGCTCATCATTCTCAAAACCTTGCCAAGATCATGTCACTTCACTCCTTGCCAAACCCTAAAATCTTTTCCTAGGGAAAATTCCTTTTTCATTAAAGAAATAACCCTATCTGCCCTAGGTTGTGAAGCAACCTATATTTCTGTCCTTCCAAAAATCCCCAAATAATTCTAATAATTCCTTTGGGTCATATATAGCTCAAATATGCCCAAACATTACCTTGGCCAGTTCAAAAATAATTCCCCAATATTCCTTTTTCTATTCTGCCCTAAATGGCACTTTGTGAAGGAAGTGTCATTTATATTTTTCCTAGTGACTCACAATATTTTTGGGCATGTTTATATGTCCAAATAATTGCCCCATGCACAAGTTCAAATTTATTGGCCTAGCCAATCTTCCTCAGTGAATTTTCAAAGTTTCTGTCAGACAGAAGGCTTTGTGAAGGAAGTACTAGCTAGGAGTACCCAAATAAGTTGAACTCTTTCGTACTCCTTAATGTGCTCATATTAAACCCCTTCACCCATTTTCAGCCCCATCCAATCATCTATGTGAGCACGGGAGCAAATCTTTTATTTTGGAAATAATTTCAGATTGTGAAGCAAGTATATTTTATATTGCTTCAAAAATTCTGATAAATTACCAGATCATTCTTCTACCCATAAAACATCTCTCCACCCAATTTGGCATCATTTCATTGAGCCATTTGATCACCATAATTATTCCAAGTTTTTTTCTGGTCAGCAGAGATGTTTGTGAAGCAAGTGCTATTTTGGCTTGTCCATTTAGCATGATCTTTTTAAAGCATCGTAATACGACCAAATGATCAAGCCTTCCCCAATTTGAGCTCAAGTGGACACTCCATGTGAGTGCACCTTCCTGATCTTCATTTCTGGACCAAGTATGCAGTTGTGAAGCAACTACGGTAAATCTTGATCCTTTTACCCTCAAAACCTCCAAGATCATAGTCCCTCCATAGCTTATTAACACTCTAGACATCTTATTTGGCCTCAAGTAGTTCCCTGTTGATCACGAGTGCACGGCTAAGTTTACTGCAGTAAACTTCAGCAATTGATAACCATTTAACCAGAGCCTGTTTAACCTTGTTACCACCATAGTTCAAACCCATCTTGGAAGGACTATCAGCTAGACAATGTTTTGGGTGCTGTAAAGCATTGAATGTGCCATGTCGTGTGGTGACCATGCAGTTGGCATGCCTGTGCGCACGCACCGTGCGCTGTGGCGTGTCCAGAGCACTGCTTTTGCCGGACCCCCTCCTCATCTCGTTGTCTTAGAGCTTGTGAGCATGTCCAGTGGATTCCTCTCCTCATCGCCGTCCCCCTAGACCCCTCTCCCCCTCCGGCAGCTTCCTCACCGACGCAAACCGCCGCGCGCTCACGAGAGCATAGTGAAGTTTGGATTTGTTCATCGTAGTCGCGTTCTTCCCCTTGCTCCTTTGGCCTCCTCCTCCCCGTGAAGCTCTGCCATGTGCCTCGCCGTCGTCTTTCACGAGCTCATGCGTGAGCACACGCGTCGGTGGTGCCGGCCACGCATCCACGCCAGCTCGGCTCCCTCTCGCCCAGCTATATATAGCCACCCCCGAGGCTGTCCGAGCACCCCATTCATCTGACCGCACTCCCAGCTCCCTCCCCGTACACTCACCCGAGCTGGAGAAGCTCTCCTGCCCTCCCTATGCCACCATGGCCGCCGCCCCGGTCCTCTTTGATTCCGGCGAACCATGCCTCATCTCCCTGTTCCAACACCACCGGAGGAGTCCTCTCGACCCCCTGACCCTCCCCAGCTACTTGCCCCTTGTCGTCGTGCTCTCCAGCCCCGTAGCCCAACCGCACCCGAAGCCCATCTCCGTCGGAGTTTGCGCTATGCTCGCCTCCTACCTCCTCGGTGTTCATCCCCTCCGAGAACGGGTGCGGCTCGTCCCCCTGAGCTCGCCCGTAGGTCGCACGGCCTAAACGGTGGACGGAGCCGCCGGCAAGCCTCGCCGGCATTGTTCCCCTCCATCTGTTCCGTCGGGCATTGATGGAGGAGGAAGAAGACGAAGGCGTTGACCCCCGCTGGAGGCTACCAGATGGTCGCGGGCCCCGCGTGTCAGCCTCACGTCGTTGACTGGTCAGGTGGATAAGTGACGGGCCCCACCCGTGGGACCCGCACGCGTCAGCCCCGCCACTGTTCCATCGGATAAGGTGAAAGTGTATTCCTCTGTTTATGTTTTCACTTTTTCTGTTCAGGCCCCTGGTTACAAATATTTTCATTACAAATGGGTCCCTGGCAGAAACATATCCATATCTTTTTAACCGTAACTCCGTTTAAGGTGAAACCAATGCTCACTTCTTTGTTTCATCGAGCCCTTTCTGTTGGTGTCGCTTTCATTATGTTTTGGCATACTAAAAATGACCATTATTCCCTTGCCCTCAATCAGCCCCCTTCGAGAGAGAACAATTTCCGACGATTCGTTCCGCGAGCTTCTGACACTTTCTTCTGGTGTTTTCTTCCACCCCAGGCAAGCCACACCCTCCATTTACATGATTGCAATGTAGTGACATGGTTTAATTCATTTTGAACTTGTTTAAAATATTTCTTTAGCAACATGACTCTGTGCACGGCATTTTCTCGGAGTATCGTTTTGATCTTGTTGTTGCCATGCTATTGTTTGGATTACTAGGAGTTATGTTTGTAGTTGATGAGTATCATGTTGCCATTGGAATATTAGTGGCTGATATTATGATTGTTTCATGATGATATCTGTTATTATATTCTTGGAGTATTACCATGGATATCATGCTACCTTTGGATTAGTAGTGGTTAGTATGATTATTTTCATGATGCTAGTTGATGTTCAATGCTTGAGAGTATTATTTTCGGAGATGATGGTTACATGTGGATCTTAGCTGGATAGCTGTATTCTTGTTATTGGAGTAGCAGGATTATTGTTTCGGATTCATCATGATAGTAGTGTTATGCTACCCTCGGAGTATTTTTTAGATGATGATATTATGCTTGGGTTATTTGTTGGATATTGCTATGACTTGGATTATAGTTTGATGGTTGACATCGGAGTATCAGTTATCATGGTTATAGTTTTGTGGATAAATTCCGTCAGTAAGTTGGTCAGGTGCCGCCGAATCGAACTTTTCCAGTGCAACCACATTGCCGGTATGGGACGGCCCTAATGCGGTCTATTGTCGTGTCTCTCGCTGGTGTGTCCAACGAGGGAAGGTTATGGGCGCGCGCTACCCTGATCAGGTAGGCGGACATAATCCTTGTGTGCCTGTAGTTGGTTTTGAGATCATGTCCCCGTGTGGGATCGTTTATGTTTTGGGCCATGACGGTGGTCGTTGTGTCTGGGGGTAGACACGGGGCCACCCATGACTAGCCCAATGGGGAGTTAGTCGGAGTGGCCGGGAGAGTGTCATGGCAGTAAATTGGTTTTGTCGAAACGCCGTTATTCCACCTGGATGAGAGTGTGAGGCCATGGGTTCTGTGGTGTGGGTACAGTGTGCTACCTCTGCAGAGTGTATAATAAATCTATCAATAGCCGCGTCCTCGGTCATGGGCATTGGTTCGTACTAGGGTACACCATTCGATCAACACTCACCTGATGGAATGACGTACAGTTGATGGATATGTGGGTATTTGGAGCAGTACACATTGGCCAAGTATTGTTCGGCTTGTGATCGCCATAAGGATCACGGGCCATGTATTGGTCGGGTTGTGATCGCTGTAAGGATCATAGGCCATTTATTGGTCGGGTGGTGATCGCCGTAAGGATCACAATTACAGTTTGGTTTTGATCATGAGGTGATCGAGATGGTATATTGCTTGGCCGGTTAGCCAAGAGAGATATGGTTATTGAGATCGGAAATGGTGATTTAACAGTATTGTAGTAGTTTCATATTATGCTTAGGAGTTGTTGTTGTATCATGGTAGCTGTTAATTTAATTAACCTGCTTAATGCTATGTTGTTGTCTTTCCTTGATGTTTATGGTTGTTGTGAGCTTGCAAGTACATTCAATGTACTGGTCTGGCGTGTCATGCTAGATTGCAGGTGATGCCGTGATTGCTTGATTTGCTTGTCGTGGTTTCCGTTCGTGCGAGCTAGATCGTGTCCCAGCCAGAGTCCCTGCGGAGTGGAGTTCACCACCTTCGTCATTGTTCCGCTGCTAGAAGATTTCCGCTGCTACAAGTTGTTCCTTTGCTAGCATAGAGCAGGTGTAGTATCACAGGCGTAGTGTCGCCGTGCCGATGTTATTCATTGTAATATCGGAGACCTTGTATTCATCTTCGTGTAATAATAGAAAGCTGGTTTGTTCTATGTCATGCAGTGCCGTATTCCAGAAGACTTCTCCTCGATCTCTGCGCTGGAATACGGGGCGTTCCGGTTTCTCTTTGCCGGGGTGCCACAGGCTTGGTATCAGAGCAGGTCTGGCTGTAGGACGCCCTAGTCAGCGCGAGCGATAGAAACCAGTAGTATAGAGTCTGGCTTGTTTATTTCATTTGGTTGCTGCATTTGTTTGTTGCATAGCATGCATATAGCCTTAATATTTGTGATAACGGTTTATCTGGTGAGTGTAGCTGGCATCAGTTCGGATCTACTACAGGTCAACCTTTGCATTTCTCCAGTTCCTTTTTCTTTCGGTGTTTGGTGTCATTTCTGTCCCAGCAGAGTGATGCCATGTGATCCCGACACTGTTTGCAAATATGGTGGTCAGGTATCGCACCGATGTCCTTCTTCCAGTCTCGTCTATCGTTTCGGTGATGGACATGCTTCTATCCCGGATCGTTCTTTTATTTTGTCGTGTTGGCAACCCTTAATGATCTTAGTTATCAAGAAAGGGCAATGTCAGTAGCCTCAGCTTTTCCCCGCTATCCTATTTCTTGGACGAGTACGGATCTTTTCCGTCCGCTTGATAATAATGTGGCTGCGACCTTCGTGTCCCACTACATGATTACCGAGTACGTCCTCGCCTCTGAGCTAGTTCAGGTTGCCACCTGGCTAAGCTAGCACTTGGTGTAGCGCTATTTACACCAACTCTTCCACACATTTATTCGTCCTTGTGCACATCATCATAGCATACTAGATCGTAGAACCGGAGACCCCGCGAGATTTGTGTGCTTAAGTAGGCACGCATATTGTGTGACTAGTAGTAATATGTGACATTGATTGTGTGTGAATTGTTTGTTGTTTAGTTGAGTTTTCTTTTGCTTCTTTGTTTTTGGGCCCGGTGTTACATTATTTTTCCCCTATAAAGAATTGCTCATCCACTGACACCAGACTTGAAGAAGCAATAAGGATTTCAAATATTTGGAAGAAGCTCGGCTAAACATTTTGGTCTACCCAGTCAACTGCATTATGGCATTAATATATGCTTAGAATATCAATGGTGTATTGAATTCATTATCAGCATCAAGTCCCCATCAGTACCAAATCCTCACAGCGGTTATGATCTAGCCAACAGAAAGACAAGTCACGTACAAGACCAACGATATTTTTTTTCCAAACAGAGGTATGGACCATATACAAAGTTTTGGCTCAATAATGCATGATGCTTGAAATATGTTATCATCTGAAATAAAGTTAGAAGTAGATATGCTCAAGGAAGACAATCAAACTATTTTTCTCACGCAAATAACCAGCCTCAGAATATTATGGGCATGTGTATGAATTTCAGTCTGCATAACAGTATGAAGTTTTGGATATGACAAACCCAGTATTTTTCCACACGCTATTGGAAGAAATGTATGATGCAAGGCTCCTCCATTTTCGTCCACATGTTATATATGTGAACAATTTTCGGGCCATGATACCCGGTCTTTCTCAGCAACATACCTCGATAAAAGCTTCTAACAGAAGGAAATGAATTTTTCTCAACAAGCAAACCCGAGGAGAAGCTTCTCACGTACAGAACTCAGGCTTCTCCAGCACAATAATCAGAGCAAGCTTCGTGTGTAAGCCATAGCGCTTTCTTCTGCATGATGAGTTGCCGATGTTTGGCAGTACCGCTCAAGGACCAGATTTGCAATAATTTTGTCAATGGTAAAATTCACACAAAACAGATGCCTACCGCAAGGATCGAGTGATCGGTGGCATATCCTTCTTATATATGGTGAGCATGTATCCCCAGTCATATCAGTAACTCATATGAGATGCATCAAAGATCCAGCAGATATACCTAAGGAAAGTAAGGATCCAACAACCTCCCCAGTCAGGCAAAGGAAAATAAGCAAAAATACATCTCATGTGATGCAATGAGCAATAATATTTGGAGATGACATCACAAAATCCACAGTCTTGACAATGGTCATCAAGATCATTATTCCCGCAATTGAAAAGGAGATATTATAAAACCTTGTCACCTTCTTGTATGATTGGCCTCAGCAATGTGCTCTGTACAACTACAAACCCCGGGTATATGTCATATGTGTGCAAACTCAGGTTAGTAAACAAGGAGGAATAATGTCAAAAATACTAATCGCATCCATGGTCATACGAAGAATCAAGGACATGTGTGGCCAAGTTATTTTAGTAAGGTATCTCGACAGAGAAAATCATGACCGTAAAATGGATGAGTCTGACAGTAACGGTATGATGATTTTTACACGACCATCAGGGTCTGGATACCCAAGTTTGTTGAAAGCCGTAATTCCATATGGATCCACAATGGCATACCATCAGCGGCCTACTCTATTTACAAGGATTTTTCATATCCCGCCGACCCGCTTGACATGGTTAGTCTGGAATATCCAAGTCTATTCTGTCAGATTCAAGATTCCTTTGCAACCTCAGCAGTCTGACTTCAGCGACAGCATGAAAGCATATCACAGTCTGTTACCACAGATGGGTATATCGACCACATGAGAAAAATCAAAAGCCGAACAATCAGCTCAGACCCGGTATACACACCGACGGAATCAAGTACATGGTCAGTTTGTCAAGAAAAGCAGTTGTCCGTCAGCACCTGTCGGGCCAGTTTCAAGATGTGAATATTCGAGGTATGACACAGCTATAACTGCATACCCTGTTATATTGCTCACGACAATAGGGAGTTAAATCTTTGGTACATATCTCATGCTCGAGCCAAAGAAATAAATCAAGATAAATCAGTGCCACTTGTGAGCAGTCAGATCCTGTCAGAATATGGCCATGATAATTCCCAGCATTTATTGAAACCAGAAGGCCTGCATTTATTTGAAGCAACCCCATGACAGAAGCAAAAAGGTTTTCATGATCAAAAGAAAATTTATGCTCAGATCCATTGGATATCACCATAGACATGAGAAAATTCACGTCAACAAAAAGATTTGGGCTGTGAGCAAAAATCTGTCAGAATTTGGGAAAGGTGAAGCAAACCACCCCAGATCAAGGTAAGTTGATCATCTGAAATTCTTGGGGGAAATAATAAATAAAGGAAAAAGGATACCCAAGTTGGAGGCGGTGTCCTCAAGTCATACTTGTTCCTTGAGCAACCAAATCTCGAGGACGAGATTTCTTTAAGGGGGGAAGGTTTGTAACAGCCTGGATCTTGGCCCTTATCTTTTTCTTCTGATTTATTTGGTTTTTGCTCTGTTTTCCTTTTTGGAGTGGTTCTGTTGTCTTGCCACCTGGGAAATCATCTGCCTTTCTCCTCCCAAGTGGCTCATCATTCTCAAAACCTTGCCAAGATCATGTAACTTCACTCCTTGACCAAACCCTAAAATCTTTTCCTAGGGAAAATTCCTTTTTCATTAAAGGATAACCCTATTTGCCCTAGGTTGTGAAGCAACCGAGATTTCTGTCCATCCAAAATCCCGAAATAATTCTCATAATTCCTTTGGGTCATATATAGCTAAAATATGCCCAAACATTACCTTGGCCAGGTCAAAAATAATTCCCCAATATTCCTTTTTCTATTCTGCCCTAAATGGCACTTTGTGAAGGATGTGTCATTTATATTTTTCCTAGTGACTCCCAACCTTTTTGGGCATGTTTATATGTCCAAATAATTGCCCCATGCACAAGGTCACATTTATTGGCCTAGCCAATCTTCCTCAGTGAATTTTCAAAGTTTCTGTCAAATAGAAGGCTTTGTGAAGGAAGTACTAGCTAGGAGTACCCAAATAAGTTGAACTTTTTCATACTCCTTAATGTTCTCATATTAAACCCCTTCACCCATTTGCAGCCCCATCCAATCATCTATGTGAGCACAGGAGCAAATCTTTGATTTTGGCAATGTTTTCAGATTGTGAAGCAAGTATATTTTTTATTGCTTCACAAATTCTGATAAATTACCAGATCATTCTTGTACCCATAAAACATCTCTCCACCCAATTTTGCATCATTTCATTGAGCCATTTGATCACCATAATTATTCCAAGTTTTTGGTCAGCAGAGATGTTTGTGAAGCAAGTGCTATTTTGGCTTGTCCATTTAGCATGATATTTTTACAGAATCTTAATACGACCAAATGATCAAGCCTTGCCCAATTTGAGCTCAATTGGACACTCCATGTGAGTGCACCTTCCTGATCTTGATTTCTGGACCAAGTATGCAGTTGTGAAGCTAGTTCAGTAACTCTTGATCCTTTTACTCTCAAAACCTCCAGGATCATAGTCCCTCCATAGCTTAACACTCCAGACATCTTATTTGGCCTCAAGCAGTTCCTTGTTGATCACCAGTGCACGGCTAAGTTTACCGCAGTAAACTTCAGCTGTTGATAACCATTTAACCAGAGCCTGTTTAACCTTGTTACCACCACAGTTCAAACCCATCTTGGAAGGACTATCAGCTACACAACGTTTTGGGTGATGTAGAGCATTGAATGTGCCATGTCATGTGGTGACCATGCAGCTGGCATGCCTGTGCGCGCGCTCTGTGCGCTGTGGCGTGTCCAGAGCACTGTTTGTGCTGGACCCCCTCCTCCTCTCGTTGTCTTAGAGCTTGTGAGCATGTCCAGTGGATTCCTCTCCTCGTCGCCATCCCCCTGGACCCCTCTGCCCCTCCGTCTGCTTCCTCACCGACGCAAACCGTCACGTGCCGACGAGAGCACAGTGGAGTTTGTATCTGTTCATCGTCGTCGCCTTCTTCCCCGTGCTCCTTTGGACTCCTCCTCCCCGTGAAGCTCTGCCCTGTGCCTCGCCATCGTCTTCCCTGAGCTCATGCGTGAGCACACGCGTCCGTGGCGCCGGCCACGCATCCACGGCGATGCCAGCTTGGCTCCCTCTCGCCTGGCTATATATAGCCACCCCCGAGGCCGTCTGAGCACCCCATTCGTCTCACCGCACTCCCAGCTCCCTCCCCGTACACTCACCCGATCCGGAGAAGCTCTCCTGCCCTCCCTATGCGGCCATGGCCGCCGCCCCGGTCCTCTCTGATTCCGGCGAACCGTGCCTCCTCTCCCTGTTCCAACACCACCGGAGGAGTCCCCTCGACCCCCTAACCCTCACCGGCTACTTGCCCCTTGTCGGCGTGCCCCGCAGCCCCGTAGCCCAACCGCACCCGGAGCCCATCTCCGCCAGAGTTCGCGCTATGCTCGCCTCCAGCCTCCTCGTTGTTCGTGCCCTACGGGAACGGGTGCGACTCGTCCCCCTGTGCTCGCCCGAAGGTCGCACGGCCTGAGCGGTGGATGGAGCCGCCGGCAAGCCTCGCCGGTGCTGTTCCTCTTCCTCTGTTCCGTCGGGCGTCGATGGAGGAGGAAGAAGACGAAGGCGTTGACCCCCTGGAGCCTGCCAGCTGGACGCGGGCCCCGCGTGTCAGCCTCACGCGGTTGACTGGTCAACGTGAGGTGGATAAGTGACGGGCCCCACCCATGGGACCCACACGCGACAGCCCCGCCACTGTTCCAACGGATAAGGTGAAAGCGTATTCCTCTGTTTATGTTTTCACTTTTTCTGTTCAGGCCCCTGGTTGAAAATATTTTCATTACAAATGGGTCCCTGGCAGAAAGATATCCATATCTTTTTTACCGTAACTCCGTTTAAGGTGAAACCAACACTCACTTCTCCATTTCATCGAGCCCTTTTGGTTAGTGTCACTTTCATTATGTTTTGGCATACTAAAAATGACCATTATGCCCTTGCCCTCAATCAGCCCCCTCAGAGAGAGAACAATTTCTGGCAATTCGTTCCGCGAGCTTCTGACACTTTCTTCTGGTGATTTCTTCCATCCCAAGCAAGCCACACCCTCCATTTGCATGATTGGAATGCAGTGACATGGTTTAATTAATTTTGAACTTGTTTAAAATATTGCTTTAGCAACATGACTCTGTGCACGACATTTTCTCGGAGTATCGTTTTGATCTTGTTGTTGCCATGCTATTGTTTGGATTACTAGGAGTTATGTTTGTAGTTGATGAGTATCATGTTGCGATTGGAATATTTATGCTGATATTATGATTGTTTCATGATGATATCTGTTATTATATTCTTGGAGTATTACCCTGGATATCATGCTACCTTTGGATTAGTAGTGGTTAGTATGATTATTTTCATGATGCTAGTTGATGTTATATGCTTGAGAGTATTATTTTCGGAGATGATGGTTACATGTGGATCTTAGCTGGATAGTTGTATTCTTATTATTGTAGTAGCAGGATTATTGTTTTGGATTCATCATGATAATAGTGTTATGCTATCCTCGGAGTATTTTTGAGATGATGATATTATGCTTGGGTTATTTGTTGGATATTGCTATGACTTGGATTATAGTTTGATGGTTGACATCGGAGTATCAGTTATCATGGTTATAGTTTTGTGGATAAATTCCGTCAGTAAGTTGGTCAGGTGCCGCCGAATCGAACTTTTCCAGTGCAACAACATTGCCGGTATGGGACGGCCCTAATGCGGTCTATTGTCGTGTCTCTCGCTCGTGCCTCCAACGAGGGAAGGTTATGGGCGCGCGCTACCCTGATCAGGTAGGCGGACATAATCCTTGTGTGCCTGTAGTTGGTTTTGAGCTCATGTCCCCGTGTGGGATCGTTTATGTTTTGGGCCACGACGGTGGTCGTTGTGTCTGGGGGTAGACACGGGGCCACCCATGACTAGCCCAATGGAGAGTGAGTTGGAGTGGCCGGGAGAGTGTCATGGAAGTAAATCGGTTTTGTCGGAACGCCATTGGTCCGCCCGAATGGGAGTGTGAGGCCATGGGTTCTGTGGTGTAGGTACAGTGCGCTACCTCTACAGAGTGTATAATAAATCTATCGATAGCCGCGTCCTCGGTCATGGGCATGGGTTCGTACTAGGGTACACCGTTCGATCAAAACTCACCTGACGGAATGACGTACAGTTGATGGATATGTGGATATTGGAGCAGTACAGTTTGGCCAAGTATTGGTCGGGTTGTGATCGCCGTAAAGATCACGGGCCATGTATTGGTCGGGTTGTGATCGCCATAAGGATCACAGGCCATTTATGGTCATGTGGTGATCGCCGTAAGGATCACAATTACAGTTTGGTTTTGATCACGAGGTGATCGAGATGGTATATTGCTTGGCTGGTTAGCCAAGAGAGATATGGTTATTGAGATCGGAAATGGTGATTTAACAGTACTGTAGTAGTTTCATATTATGCTTAGGAGTTGTTGTTGTATCATGGTAGCTGTTAATTTAATTAACCTGCTTAATTTTATGTTGTTGTCTTGCCTTGATGTTTTTGGTTGTTGTGAGCTTGCAAGTACATTCAATGTACTGACATGGCGTGTCATGCCAGATTGCAGGTGATGCCGTGATTGCTTGATTTGCTTGTCGTGGTTTCCATTCGTGTGAGCTAGATCATGTCCCAGCCAGAGTCCCTGCGGAGTGGAGTTCACCACCTTCGTCGTTGTTCCGCTGCTAGAAGATTTCCACTGCTACGAGTTGTTCCACTGGTAGCATAGAGCAGGTGTAGTATCACAGGCGTAGTGTCACCGTGCCGATGTTATTCATTGTAATATCGGAGACCTTGTATTCATATTCGTGTAATAACAGAAAGCTGGTTTGTTCTATGTCAAGCAGTGCCGTATTCCAGAAGACTTCTCCTCGATCTTTGGGCTGGAATACGGGCGTTCCGGTTTCTCTGAGGCGGGGTGCCACAATAATCAAGTGATTCCAAAAGTCCATCAGTATGGAGTTTCTTCATGTGCTTACACTGATATGACCCAAACGGCAGTGCCGCAAACAAGTTGTACTATCATTATTAAACTTCAATCTTTTGGCTTCAACACTATGAATAAGTGTATCACTACTATCGAGATTCAACAAAAATAGACCACTCAGCAGGGGTGCATGACCATAAAAGATATTACTCATAGAAATAGAACAATCGTTATTCTCTGATTTAAATGAATAACTGTCTCGCATTAAACAAGATCCAGATATAATGTTCATGCTCAACACTGGCACCAAATAACACTTAGTCATGTCTAAAACTAATCCCGATGGTAGATGTAGAGGTAGCGTGCCCACCGCGATCACATCGACTTTGGAACCATTTCCCGCGTGCATTGTCACCTCGTCCTTAGCCAATCTTTGCTTAATCCGTAGCCCTGTTTCGAGTTGCAAATATGAGAAAAAGAACCAGTATCAAATACCCAGGCACTACTGTGAGCATTAGTTAAGTACACATCAATAACATGTATATCAAATATACCTTTCACTTTTCCATCCTTCTTATCCGCCAAATACTTGGGGCAGTTCCGCTTCCAGTGACTAGTCCCTTTGTAGTAGAAGCACTCAGTTTCAGGCTTAGGTCCAGACTTGGGTTTCTTCTCTTGAGCAGCCACCTTTTTGCCGTTCTTCTTGAAGTTCCCTTTCTTCCCTTTGCCCTTTTTCTTGAAACTAGTGGTCTTATTGACCATCAACACTTGATGCTCCTTTTTGCTCTCTACCTCCGCGACCTTTAGGATTGCGAAGAGCTCGGGAATAGTCTTGTTCATCCCTTGCATATTATAGTTCATCATGAAGCTTTTGTAGCTTGGTGGCAGTGATTAAAGAACTCTGTCAATGACACTATCATCAGGAAGATTAACTCCCAGTTGAGTCAAGTGGTTATGGTACCCAGACATTCTGAGTATGTGTTCACCGATAGAACTATTCTCCTCCATTTTACAGCTGTAGAACTTATTGGAGACTTCATATCTCTCAATCCGGGCATTTGCTTGAAATATTAACCTCAACTCCTAGAACATCTCATATGCTCCAAGACGTTCAAAACGTCGTTGAAGTCCAGGATCTAGGCCGTAAAGCATGGCACACCGAACTATCGAGTAGTCATCAACACGCGTCTGCCATGCATTCACAATGTCTGCAGTCGCGGGCGCGGGTGGTACACCTAACGGTGCTTCTAGGACATAATTCTTCTGTGCAGCAATGAGGATAATCCTCAAGTTATGGACCCTGACCATGTAGTTGCTGCCATCATCTTTCAACTTAGCTTTCTCTAGCAATGCATTAAAATTCAAAGGAACGGTAACACGGGCCATTGATCTACAACAACATAGACATGCAAAATACTATCAGGTACTAAGTTCATGATAAATTAAAGTTCAATTAATCATATTACTTAAGAACTCCCACTTAGATAGACATCCCTCTAATCATCTAAGTGATCACATGATCCAAATCAACTAAACCATGTCCAATCATCACGTGAGATGGAGTAGTTTTCAATGGTGAACATCACTATGTTGATCATATCTACTATATGATTCACGCTCGACCTTTCAGTCTCAGTGTTCCGAGGCCATATCTACATATGCTAGGCTCGTCAAGTTTAACCCGAGTATTCTGCGTGTGCAAAACTGGCTTGCACCCGTTGTACGTGAATGTAGAGCTTATCACACCCAATCGTCACGTGGTGTCTCGGCACGACGAACTGTAGCAAGGGTGCATACTCAGGGAAAACACTTGTACCTTGAAATTTAGTAAGGGATCATCTTATAATGCTACCAACGTTCTAAGCAAAATAAGGTGCATAAAGGATAAACATCACATGCAATCAAAATATGTGAAATGATATGGCCATCATCATCTTGTGATCATGATCTCCATCTACGAAGCATCGTCATGATCTCCAACGTCACCGGCGCAACACCTTGATCTCCATCGTAGCATCATTGTTGTCTCGCCACCTATTGTTACTACAACTATCGCTATCGCTTAGTGATAAAGTAAAACAGTCGTGGAATTAACACGTCAGATGTCCTAGTGAGAGGACTTAGTCATGGAGCCATCGAAACAAGATTAGCTTAAAGGGGTTAAACTGGACAAAGGACACGGGGAGTTTATACTGGTTCGTCCCCTTGCGGTAAAGGTAAAAGCCTATGATCCAGTTGTGGTGGAATTGATGGGGGTCTCGATGAGAAGGGAGCGAATCCGCTTTACCTATCTCTCGAGTTGTTGTTTCTTATTCCTGAACCGCTGCCGGGTCGTCCCTTTATATACATAGGTTGACGCCCAGCGGTTTACAGAATACTGAGGCTGACTCATACACGTGTCCGGCTCGGTCTCTACCTTTCCCTAACTTACAATACAAGTTACATATCTCATGGCGGTTTATGTCTATGGGCCCTAATCCGCCCTTGGGCTCTAGGCCTCTAGGCTTTAATAGTAAAGCGCCATACTCCTTGTCTTCATGGGCTTCAATACGGATGAGCATAACCCGGCCCCTCCTGGGCGGTTTATACTCAGTAGTTATATCCCCAACTTTAGGCCCTAGATTGATTTGAACCTGTTCATGTCAATCTTCAACCCTTAGAAAAACTCCCTAATCTTCAAAGAATCTTGTAAACTGCCATGACATCATTTCCATATGCAGTTGGTAAACCTCCGTGACGCCATCTTTTAAGATTGTAATAAATCACCGTGACGTCATCTCTATATAAAAAACCTATAAATACTTTCTTTCATTAACAACCCACTGAAAACCGAGGCAATAGCTGTGTCAAATATCCATTTTTTGGGTTCCTCGATTCCTGCACCTGTCACTTATCCCTTCTCCTTATAAATATGGCCAAGGGTCATTCTTTTCTTTCCCCTTCGTGCCCCTTTGCCTCATCGTCTTCCTCAAGTCGCCTCAGAGCTCGAGCGCAGCCGCCACCATCAACCTTTGCATCCGCACCGCCAACGGCCGCTGCATCAACCTGATCGGACCAGAGAAATGCAACGCCTCCTCCGCTGTTCAGCAGTGTCAGTAAGTACTTCTCTTCATATAACAGATCTGCATTATGGTTTCCGCCATTCGTCAGTGTTCTTCACCGTTCCTCGTTTTCCTCTTTTAGATCTTGTTGTTTGATCTGAATCTGATAGTAAAGGCGAGCAATAGTAGTTTAGCATCCCTTTTCAATCATAGAGGATACCCTTTTTTTGCATAAGATCCCTTCTGAGCATATGTGTTCCTCTGCTGTCGTGTTTCTAGGTTTAAATTTTTTCTCCTTTTTAGAACCGTGGTAGATCCAAAATTACAACACCCACTTGTGAAATCTGTTTGTACAACACTTAGGAATTTTATCAGATCTATAACTTCCACACCATTGTAGGTGGTTTATACTTTTTAGAAAATGATAATCCGCCAGGTACCATTAGCCCTCTTTGTAAACCGCCAACTCATCCTTGATATAAAATTCCGGGTTATCATGCGCATAGGTTTCAATTTGTTTTCCTGTCTTTAAACCAGTTTGTCTGCATCAATCAAAACCTTAAACCGGCCTTGGTCCTATTTTCCAGCTTCCTGTTCAAATGGCCAAGACGTTTTATGCTTGCAATTGGGTCCCTTCCTGGGTTACTGAAGAGCAATTGACTGGGTGTGTTGTGACTGGCGCTTTAGCGAGCAAGGAAACCATCCACTGGAGAGGCCCCGGTTTAGAGAATCCTCCTGAGCCTCAGGATGGAGAAGTGATCGTTTTTACTGACCATTTGAATCACGGGTTCAGCCCTACGGGATCAAAGTTCTTTCATGATGTTCTTGCTAGCTTCCAACTCCACCCTCAAGATATTGGACCAAACTTTGTGTCCAATATTTGCGATTTCCAAGTGTTTTGTGAGGCCTATCTTCAGGGGAAACACAACACTAAAACGCCCCTGAGACACTGCAATGATGTAACTCGCCATTGACAATAGTCATGGACTTAGACCGCCGGATTATCTGCCTGGCCAAAACTTCGTCCTCTGGTAACTCGCCCCGGTTCATGTACGCCAGGTACGACACTGTCCAATCAGGGATAGCATGAAGAACCGCCACCAATTGAGCTTCCCGGCCAGGAATAGCCAAATCCTCCTCCATTGGTATCTTGACCGACGGATTATGCAAAACATCAAGAAAAACATTAGGCGGCCACGGTTTACGCTGGGATCCGAGCCGGCTTAGAGCGTCCGTCGCTTCATTCTTGCGCCAATCAATGTGCTCGACCTGGTAACCCTTGAAGTGACAAGCAATGATATCCACCTCACACCGATAAGACGCCATAAGTGGATCCTTGGAGTCCCACGTACCAGATACTACTGAGCCACTAAATCGGAGTCGCCAAATCAACGTACCCGGATTAGGTTGATCTCCTTAGCCATCCGAAGACCATGGAGCAAAGCCTCATACTCAGCTGCATTGTTAGTACAGGGAAACATTAAGCCAAGAACATAACAAAATTTGTCACCTCGAGGGGAAGTAAGAACCACTCCAGCCCCTGAGCCCTCCAATTGTCTGGATCCATCGAAGTGAATAGTCCAGTATGTGTTATCCAGTTTATCCTTCGGTGCCTGCAACTTTGTCCAGTCATTGATGAAATCCACGAGTGCTTGGGACTTGATAGCAGTGCGAGGCATCTATTTTAACCCGTGAGGCCTAAGCTCAATAGCCAATTTAGCAACCTGGCCAGTCGCCTCCTTGTTCAGAATGATGTCTCCCAATGGAGCGGAACTAACCACAGTGATGGGATGGCCTTGAAAGTATTGTTTAAGCTTCCGGCTTGCCATAAACACTCCATACACCAGCTTCTGCCAATGGGGATATCTCTGTTTGGACTCGATAGGTACCTCACTGATATAATAAACCGGCCGTTGAATCGGATATTCCTTACCAGCCTCCTTGCGCTCCACCACAATAGCCACGCTAACAGCTCGGGCATAAGCAGCCACGTATAACAACAATGGTTCCTTATCGATGGGGGCAGCAAGAACGGGCGGTTCGGCTAATTGCCTCTTCAAATCCTCAAACACCGCATCAGCAGCATCACTCCAGACAAAGTTGTCTGTCTTCTTCATCATCTGATAAAGCGGGATCGCCTTCTCCCCCAACCGGCTGATAAACCGGCTTAGCGTTGCAATATGACCTGCCAGTCGTTGAACGTCATTGATACACGCCGGTTTAGCCAGGGACGTAATAGCCTTGATCTTTTCCGGATTAGCTTCAATGCCCCTGTTAGACACTAGAAAACCCAGGAGCTTGCCTGCTAGTACATCGAAAACACACTTAGCCGAGTTAAGCATCATCTTATAAACCCTCAGATTATCAAAAGTTTCCTGCAAGTCAGCTATGAGTGTCTCTGATTTCTTGGATTTCACCACGATATCATCCACATAAGCATGAACATTACGCCCAATCTGATTATGAATGCAATTTTGCACACATCGCTGATAAGTCGCTTGGGCGCTCTTGAGTCCAAAAGGCATGGATACATAGTAGAAGGCTCCAAAGGGAGTTATAAAAGCCATCTTCTCCTGGTCCTTAACCGCCATTTTGATCTGATGATAACCCGAATAAGCATCCAGAAAGCTCAACCGCTCACAACCCGCCGTAGCATCAATAATCTGATCAATACGGGGGAGGGCAAAAGGATCAGCTGGGCAAGCCTTGTTCAAATCTGTGTAATCCACACACATACGTCAAGTGCCATTCTTCTTGAGTACTAGCACCGGGTTAGCCAACCACTCAGGGTGAAAGAACTCCACAATAAACCCTACTTCCAAAAGCCGGGCTACCTCCTCACCAATGGCCTTGCGTCTCTCCTCATTAAAGCGACTAAGAAACTGCTTGACCGGTTTAAACTTGGGATCAATATTAAGAGTGTGCTCAGCGAGTTCTCTCGGTACACCTGGCATGTTAGAAGGCTTCCATGCAAAGATATCCTGGTTCTCACGGATGAACTCGATGAGCGTGCTTTCCTATTATGGATCCAAGTTAACACTGATGCTAAACTTCTTGGATGAATCGCCAGGAACAAAATCAACCAACTTAGTCTCATCAGCCGATTTAAACTTCAAAGCTGGATCATGCTCTGTAGTGGGTTTCTTCAGAGAAGTCATATCCGTCGGATCAACATTGTCTTTATAGAATTTTAACTCCTCTGTTGCACAAACCGACTCAGCATAAGCCGCATCACCTTCCTTGCACTCCAAAGCAATCTTGTGGCTGCCATGAACCGCGATGGTCCCTTTATGACCCGGCATCTTGAGCTGCAGATAAACATAACGCGGCCTTTCCATGAACTTAGCATAGACAGGTCGTCCAAACAGGGCATGGTATAGGAATTCTGATTTTCACCACTTCAAAGGTCAATGTTTCTGATCTTGAATCATGATCATATCCAAAAACCACTTCCAGAGCTATCTTCCCGACCAGATAGGCCGATTTACCAGGCACCACACCGTGAAAAACGGTGTTCGACGGTTTAAGATTCTTATCCGTTAACCCCATACGCCGGAAGGTTTCATAATACAAGATGTTGATACTACTCCCTCCATCCATGAGCACCTTGGTAAACTTATAACCTCCAACTTGTGATGTGACCACCAACGCCAGATGACCCGGATTATCAACCAGGGCAGATGATCTTCTCGACTCCACACAATAGGCTGTTTGGACCAACGCAAATAACGGGGTACGACCGGTTAAAAGGAATTCACTGCCCTCTTATGAAGCTTCTGATCGCGCTTGCACAGACTAGTAGTGAAGACATGATACTGTCCACCATTTAACTACTTCGGGTTGCTTTGATAACCCGTCTGCTGTTGTTGTTGATTCCCTTGTTGCTTATAACCACCTTGGTTGCCCTGATTGCCTTGATTGCCCTGTCCCCCTTCGTTACCCTGAAAACCTGAACCAGAATTACCTCCACCATAGCCCGGCCGTGAAACCCTGGTCCTGAACCGCTGGACGGTCCATGATCATACCGGAAGAGATCTGAATTTTTGAACTCTCGCATAATGAAGCAATCCTTCCATAGGTGCGCAGGGCAGGGCTGGTTCAACAGGCGCTCCAGATTCATACCTGATCCTCCGCCCTGTGGGGGCAGTTTACCCTTATGGCGCTGATTATTACCCTGCACATTGGTGTTAGCCACAAAGCCAGAATTATTATCCGCCTTGCGCTTACCGTTATTCCCATGGCTCGCCTGGTTATGTTGCTGTCCTTTTGCGCCGACATTCTTCTTTCCCTTCTTCGGCTCCTCGTCATCAAACTCGGGATCCTTGGAATTATCAGAATCGACATACTTAACCAAAGCTGCCATAAGTGTTCCCATGTCATTGCAGTGACACTTGAGACGTCCCAACTTCAATTTCAATGGTTTAAACCGGCAATTGCCCTCCATTGTTATGATTGTTGAATCTGCATTGATGCGGTCCGATGAATGCAGAATTTCCAAAACCCAGCGCACCCAATGAGTCATTGATTCGCCTTCTCCTTGGACACAAGTGGCCAGATCCACGATTGACATGGGTTGCTTGCACGTGTCTTCAAAGTTTGCTATAAACCGGGCCTTCAACTCGTCCCATGAACCGATTGAATTAACAGGCAGACTTTTTAACCAAGTGCAAGCCGTTCCATCCAACATCATGTTGAAATACTTTGCACACGCCACTTCGTCCACATCCAACATCTCCATCGCCGTCTCATAACTCTCAACCCATGACTCAGTGGGTAAATCGGCGGTGTAATTAGGCACCTTACATGGACCCTTGAAATCCTTGGGTAACCGCACATTATGTAGAGCTGGGGTGAGACACGGCACCCCCCAAGAGCTGTAAGCCAGTCCTTGTTCGACTGACATTGTCGGTTGAACTGGAGCGCGTTGATGATTCGCGTACTATGCTGCCAGCTGCGCTGCTAACTCTGCCTCCCGACGCGCTCTACCATTGTTTACCACATCCTGAGCATTCATACCACTGCGCGCCGGATTAGGCCCTCGAGGGGTGTCACGGTTCCGTGCACTGCTTGACACAGTCGGTTCATCAATGTGCCTACTATAACTCTTGCTCGGGCGAGGGGTTGAATGGATTCTGTCTCGGCTATATGAATAGGCCTACTGCTGTACCATGGCCGTTTGAAGGAGATCCCTGACCCGCCGCATCTCGACCGCCGTTGGAGACTCGCCCTCCATCGGAATAGCTGCCAATCGGGACGCCGCAGCAATCATATTATCCAAAGGGGTAGAGAAGTGACCCGGCGGGGTCGGCATGTATTGCGGCGGGCTGACTATTCGTCGAAGCGAGTCTGTCACCCGGGGCTAATCCAGCGCTCCTATCCCAGGTGCTTCAATCCGGTTTACCGCTGCCGAATTAGTCCGCCCTACTCCTGGTGTGTTGAAGAATTCATTGCTTCATAAACCAGAGGTAGACGAGACCGACGCCTCCTCCTCAACACCTCATTTGAATCGTTCTAATCCAGCAGGAGCCTGTAATTCTCTGCTTCAATCCGCTGCGACTGGGCATCTAAAGCGGCCTGCTCATCAGCCATCCTGGCTTCCTCAGCCGCCAAGTCTTCCTTGGCCTGAGTTATCTGATCCCGCAGCTTTGTGACCTCCACGTTATGCCGATCTTGAGTCTCTGGGGTAACAGCTGTGGTCAACACTGTCGTCCAGGCGTCCAATAAACAGGATAGAACTTGGGCCGGCCGGCACATGTGGCCTCCTGCCCCTGCTGCCGATCCGGAAGTCATTGCTGCTGCAGTCGAAGATTGCAATGTGGGTGTGTACCGGCCATGAAAATTGCAACCCGATTTGGCGGTTCAAAGGGGTCCGGGATACTGTCGCCATCGGAGCAGCCCCCGAACTGGCCATCTTGTAGCTGGTATAGTGACTCGGTCTCGCCGGTGGACGAATCGCCATATGAGTAAATGACTGTCTCACCATCGGACACTGGTTCAGATTCCGCACCATGGATGAATCCAATGAACACATGCTTCATGGCAGGCTGAACCCGGGCAGGGCTCGCACGCTGAGCCGTCTCGACGAGGTCGGTGCAGATGTCTGGCTCAGGGCCCGGTTCGCCGATCTTGCCCATGAAGACGTGAATTCCGCCAAAGGGGACCCGGTACCCGTACTCGATTGAGCTGGCCTCGGGGCCCCAGCCTGCATCGTCGATGTAGAGCTTGCCGCTATGACTCTTTGTCATCCGGCCAACCATGTATCCCTTGAGTCCTTCAAAGTTTCCCTTCAAGAACTCGAAACCATCATGCGATAGCCCCACGGTGGGTGCCAACTGTCGTGGAATTAACACGTCAGATGTCCTAGTGAGAGGACTTAGTCGTGGAGCCATCGCAACGAGATTAGCTTAAAGGCGTTAAACCGGACAAAGGACACGGGGAGTTTATACTAGTTTGGCCCCTTGCGGTGAAGGTAAAAGCCTACGATCCAGTTGTGGTGGAATTGATGGGGGTCTCGATGAGCAGGGAGCGAATCCGCTTTACCTATCTCTCGAGTTGTTGTTTCTTGTTCCTGAACCGCCGCCGGGTCGTCCCTTTATATACACAGGTTGACTCCTGGCGGTTTACAGAATACTGAGGCCGGCTCATACACGTGTCCGACTCGATCTCTACCTTTACCTAACTTACAATACAAGTTACATATCTCATGGCAGTTTATGTCTATGGGCCCTAATACGCCCTTGGGCTCTAGGCCTCTAGGCCTTAATAGTAAATCGCCATACTCGTTGTCTTCATGGGCTTCAATTCGGATGAGCATAACCCAGCCCCTCCTGGGCGGTTTATACTCAGTAGTTATATCCCCAACAAAATCAATTACATGGCAATTGCATTTCATACAATAAAGTGACAACCATATGGCTCCTGCCAGTTGCCGATAACATTGTTACAAAACATGATCATCTCATACAACAATTTATATCACATCATGCTTAACTATATCACATCACAGCAGGCCCTGGAAAAACAAGTTAGACGTCCTCTACTTTGTTGTTGCAAGTTTTACGTGGCTGCTACGGGCTTCTAGCAAGAACCATTCATACCTACGCATCAAAACCACAACGATTTTTCGTCAAGTGTGTTGTTTTAACCTTCAACAAGGACCGGGCATAGCCACACTCAATTCAACTAAAGTTGGAGAAACAGACACTCACCAGCCACCTATGTGCAAAGCACGTCAGTAGAACCAGTCTCGCGTAAGCATACATGTAATGTCGGTCTGAGCCACTTCATCCAACAATACCGCCGAATCAAAGTATCACATGCTGGTAAGCAGTATGACTATTATCACCCACAACTCTTTGTGCTCTACTCGTGCATATAACATCTACGCATAGACCTGGCTCGGATGCCACTATTGGGGAACGCAGTAATTTCAAAAAAAATCCTACGCACATGCAAGATCATGGTGATGCATAGCAATGAGAGCGGAGAGTGTGTCCACGTACCCTCATAGACCGAAAGCGGAAGCGTTATGACAATGCAGTTGATGTAGTCATGCGTCTTCACGATCCAACCGATCTTAGCGCCGAACGTACGGCACATCCGTGATCAGCACACGTTCAACTCAGGGACGTCTCTCGTACTCTTGATCCAGTTGAGGCCGAGGGAGAGTTTCGTCAGCACGATGGCGTGGTGACAGTGATGATGAAGTTACCGGCGCAGGGCTTCGCCTAAGCACTATGACAATATGACCGAGGTGTGTAACTTTGGAGGGGGCCACTGCACATGGCTAAACAATATCAACTTGTGTGTTCTAGGATACCCCCTGCCCCTGTATATACAGGAACAAGGGGGGAGGTCGGCCGCCCCTTGGGGCGCACCAAGGAGGGGAGGAGTCCTCCTCCTAGTAGGAGTAGGACTCCTCCTTTCCTAGTCCAACTAGGAGGGGGAAGGGGGAAGGAAGGAGAGGGAGAGGGAGAGGGAAAGAGGGGCCGCGCCCCCCTCCCCAAGTCCAATTCGGACTCCCCTTGGGGGGCACCACCTCCTGGGATGCTACCCTCTCTCTCCCCTAAGGCCCACTAAGGCCCAATACTTCCCCGAGGGGTTCCAGTAACCCCTCGAGCACTCCGGTTTTCTCTGAAATCACCTGGAACACTTTTGGTGTCTGAATATAGCCGTCCAATATACCAATCTTTATGTCTCGACCATTTCGAGACTCCTCATCATGTCCATGATCACATCCGAGACTCGGAACTACCTTCAGTCCATCAAAACACATAAACTCATAATACCAATCATCATCGAACGTTAAGCGTGCGGACCCTATGGGTTCGGGAACTATGTAGACATGACCAAGACACGTCTTCGGTCAATAGCCTATAGCGGAACCTGGATGCTCATATTGGTTCCTACATATTCTATGAAGATCTTTATAACCTCATAACAACATACGTTGTTCCCTTTGTCATCGTTATGTTAGTTGCCCGAGATTCGATCGTCAGTATCTCAATAACTAGTTCAATCTCATCACCGGAAAGTCTCTTGACTCGTTCCGTAATACTTCATCCTACAACTAACTCATTAGTCACAATGCTTGCAAGGCTTATAGTGATGAGTATTACCGAGAGGGCCCAGAGATACCTCTCCGAAACACGGAGTGACAAATCCTAATCTCAATCTATGCCAACCCAACAAATACCTTTGAAGACACCTGTAGAGCACCTTTATAATCGCCCTTTTATGTTGTGATGTTTGGTAGCACACAAAGTGTTCCTCCGGTATTCGGGAGTTGCATAATCTCATAGTCTGAGGAACTTGTATAAGTCATGAAGAAAGCAGTAGCAATGAAACTAACACGGTCATAATGCTAAGCTAACGGATGGGTCATGTCCATCACATCATTCTCCTAATGATGTGATCCCGTTCATCAAATGACAACACATGTCTATGGTTAGGAAACATAACCATATTTGATTAACGAGCTAGTCAAGTAGAGGCATACTAGGGACTATAGTTTTTGTCTATGTATTCACACATGTACTAAGTTTTCGGGTAATACAATTCTAGCATGAATAATAATCATTTATCATGAATTAAGGAAATAAATAATAACTTTATTATTGCCTCTAGGGCATATTTCCTTCACTTGGCATTGTCATAGGCTTGGCTTCTCTATTCATTTAGTGAGCTAATATCAAATAACCTCTTTTCACTGGCAAGGTTGAAATCTTAGTTCAGTTCTTTAATTGCCTAATATGCTTTCTGTTCTAACTCAAGAGGCAAATGACAAGCTTTTCCATAAAACATTTTATAAGGAGACATAACCATAGGATTTTTATATGTTATTCTATAAGCCCAAAGTGCATCATCTAATTTCTTAGACCAATTCTGTCAGGACTGTCATGGACTTAACATAACAGATGCCCTAGAAAGAGGACTTAGATGTGGAGCCATTGACGCTAGGTTAGCTTGAAGGGGTTAAATGGGACAAAGGACACAGAGAGTTTTTACCCAGGTTCGGCCCCTCTCGATGAGCTAAAAGCCTACTCCTGCTTTAGGTTGTATTGCTTGGGTTTCGATTACTAGGGAGCGAATACGCTTGACCTAGTTCTCAACTTGTTGTTTCTTGAGTTAATCCGCCGCCGAGTTACCCCTTTATATACACAGGTAGACGCCCGACAGCTTACAGAGTCCCGACCGGCTCATATATATCATGTCCGGCTCGGTGAAAAACTAATCTTACCTTACAATACAAGTTACACATATGGCGGTTTATCCTCTTGGGCCTTAAGTCACCTCTGGGTCTTGGGCCTTCAATAGGCTTGCTTCATAACCCACCATCTTCATCCTTGAGTCGCCAATGGTATGACCTGGCCCCTCCTGGGCGGGTCATACCTAATAATTATATCCCCAACATTAGGCCCCAGGTTGATTTGAACTTGTTCATATCAATCTTCAGTACTTGACTTAGAAAAATCCTCCATCATCAATCTTTATGAAATCTTATAACCCGCCATGACGTTAGCTCATAGAATTGTACTAACCCACCATGACGTCATCTCGCATTAATCTCGCATGAGGCCCAAAACATCTTAGTATATCTTCATCTTTAATGAACATCCCGAAAATCGAGGCATCCATACAGTCACATAACCATTTTTCGGCCTCCTCGATTCCTGCACATGCCATCTATCTACTGCCTTATAAATAGGGACATGGGGTGATGTCTAATATGCAACCTTCTTCTTGTAGTTTTTGGGCCTCCAAGTGCAGAGGTTTGTAGGATAGTAGAAAATTTCCCTCAAGTGGATGACCTAAGGTTTATCAATCCGTGGGAGGTGTAGGATGAAGATAGTCTCTCTCAAACAACCCTGCAACCAAATAGCAAAGAGTCTCTTGTGTCCCCAACACACCAAATACAATGGTAAATTGTATAGGTGCACTAGTTCGGCAAAGAGATGGTGATACAAGTGTAATATGGATGCTAGATATAGGTTTTTATAATCTGAAAATATAAAAACAGCAAGGTAGCAAGTAACAAAAGTGAGCGAAAATGGTATTGCAATGCTTCGAAACAAGGCCTAGGGTTTATACTTTCACTAGTGCAAGTTCTCTCAACAATGATAACATAATTAGATCCCTCAACGTGCAACAAAGAGTCACTCCAAAGTCACTAATAGAGGAGAACAAATGAAGAGATTATTGTAGGGTACGAAACCACAGAAAAGGGAATCTACATATTCGAATTGCCAAGCTTGCCTTCCACGCAAAGGAGAGTCCCACCCGGACACGGGACAAAGCCTTCAATCTTGTATCTTCATAGTCCAACAGTCCGGCATAAGTATATAGTCCGGCTGTCCGAGGACCCCCTAATCCAGGACTCCCTCACCCCATCTGGTGCTTTCTTCACCCAATATTTTAAATATAGTCCAAAACTGAGTTTCGTGGAGTTTTAGGACTTTTGGAGTTATGCAAAATAGGTCTCTAATATTTGCTCCTTTTCCAGCCCAGAATTCCAGCTGCTGGCATGCTCCCTCTTCATGTAAACCTTGTAAAATAAGAGAGAAAAGGCATAAGTATTGTGACATAATGTGTAGTAATAGCCCATAATGCAATAAATATTGATATAAAAGCATGATGCAAAATGGACGTATCACACGCCAGGGCGTTGAGGACGCCCTCGAAGAACAGGGTCAGCCTGGCACTATCGCTTACATTCACCTCATGGGAGAACCTGAAGTTTGACATGCCCATGATGGACAGCTGCATGGTGAGCCTCTCCGCAACATCCACAAGGCGACTGGTCCAGAGTTTCGTGTCATCCACACGGTCGTTGTGGGTGGCGGCCGCATTCTACAGCAGCTGCCTCTCATCCATGAGGTCCTTGATCAGGGTCTTTTCACGGGACCTGGTCTTCAAGAGCGTCCCCTCCAAGGTCTCCAGCTTCAGCTTCAGATTGGCGATGGAATTCTTGGCCTTAGAGAGTAGCTTAGTCTTGTCGGAGATGGCGACCTGCAAATCCGCCAAGGTGCGGATAGTCTTGTCCCTGTTGTCCTTCAGCGTCATGATCTCTTTCTTTAGCTCCTCCAGCTCCAGCTCCAGCTTCTCCACCTTGCCGGCCAGCTCGTTCTTGGCGGCCTCTGCGGCCTCAGCACCATCGATGGCCTCCTTCAGCTTGCCGGCATGGTCCAGGGCCAGAGCATCAAGTGCATCTTTGTGCTCCTGCTTCAACTCCTAGGTCCGCTGCGTGACAAGCTTTTCGACCTCTTCGTCCTTGGTGCGAAGCTTGGCGGCAAGCGCCCCTTCACGGGCAACCAGGTCTTCTTCTTGGGCGTCCAAACGAACTTGGCGCTGCCTCTGATCAGCTTCATCCTTGGCGGCATGTGCCTTCGCCACCTCTTGTGCCTTCTTAATGTCAGCCTGCTTCAGGAGGAGCTCTCGCTGGCGCTCGCCCAGCTGGTCCTGAGTGGCTTTCAGATCCTGCTGGGCCTCGGTGAAGCAGACTTGCATCTAAGCAACACGCTCCTGTAGCGACCTGACCCGAATGGGTCAAGTCTCTGTGCTTACGTGTCATCCCTGGATCGGTATGCAGACACACACAGTACTCGAGGATTTATAACAGAGGTAAATCACATGTATAAAGTAACGTAAATACTATTACCTCAATCCAAAATAGCAGAAGTAACAAGGTTGTGGATTCCCGTCAACACCAAGGGCAAAGTTGAGTGTAGAAATCGTAACCCTAACGTATCACTTACTCGTCGTAAGATCCTGCAACATGAGACGTTGCAGCCACAGAGGGTCAGTACATTGAATGTACAGGCAAATTCACACCATAGAGCAATGATGAATAAAGTCTATCCCTACATGCATATATGGCTGGTGGAGGCTCTATGGTTATAATGTTTTTGCGAAAAGACAATTTTTCCCTACTGCAAAGCAATAAATTTATTTAACTATCATGGTGGTTGTTAAACATTGAGAATTGTTGACAGCATTCTCAATCCCAATTAAAAGTACTCATTAAAACCTGACAATATTAATTAGAAGTAACATGATGAGATCAACAGGATAATCCAAGTACTAGATACTCAAAATGTCCATAACCGGGGACACGGCTAACCATGATTAGTTTATACACTCTGCAGAGGTTTCCGCACTTTTCCCCACATGACTCGATCGCCTCCGTTTGGTTTCTCGCACTACATGGTGTTTGAGAAACGGATGACCGAGACATAGTCTTTCAGAAGGGCTTGCACCTTACGTAGAGGGTAGACCGTACCAACCTACATCCCCTACATCTGCTAGTCTACCCTATAAGAGTTCGCACGACTTAGTCAACTATGCTAGAGCCCATAATAGCATGTGGCTGCACACGGAAGTTTCTAGTTTGAATAATCTCATGATCCCTTTGAGCCTGGGTGGAGGTCCGAAGAAATACAGGCAAGTCCTGATAGAAACCAGGTGCCTCAATCCACCCAGATGTGTGTTTAAGTTGCCACCTTAAATAAACCATTGATTAACAATCTCACATTTGTCATGGATACACTCACCCAATCCACGTCTACTAGCATAGCATGGCATAATAAGCAAATGTAGAAGTTACTCCCAAAGGTTTGATAATAAAACAGGTAATAGGTACTACCTCGACTACTTCCCATCCCACAATTTAATTAGATCCTAATCATGCAATGTTTGAGGATTGATCTAATGCATAAAAACTAGGTAGTAGAAAAGGTATGATCAAAGTGTGAACTTGCCTGCAATGTTGATGAAGGTGATTCGCACTCAAAACTCTTGATAGTTCTACTCGTCACACTCCGTTCAATCTATCGTGAGCAAGTAATAGTAACCACACGTAAGCAATCACTCAAAAGATCGGAAAGAACGAAGAAGACGATTTAGAAAACATCACAACCAAGCAAATAACTCTTGCAGCATAAAACAATTTCTAACAGTACCAAAATTATGTGAATTTGGCCTTATCAGAAAGTTTAGGTCAAGAGCATCGAAATGCAAAAAGAATCAACTCAAATGGAGTTATAAAACTCAAGTTACGATCAAACAAAGTTCAAAAAATAAACTGCTTGAAATTCAAATTTTAAACTTACAAAAACATGTTTAAGTTGTTTTACTGGATAGAGGAGATCGTAACTAAGAAGTGGGCGTTGGTTTCGTTGAATTTGGACAAGCGAGTAAAACGTTGTGAGCGTTTGAAGTCTAGGGGCTAAACTGTAAAATAGAACAACTACAACTAGGTCCCTGGCGTAAAAAAAACAGAAAACGAAAATACTAAATAACGAACGCTCGTTTATAAGATATAAACAATGGGCGTTTGCTGCTTAATAAAACCCAAAAAAACAGATCTAGTCTAGGGTTTTTAGAAAAAACCGAACTTAAAAGAAAACCATATCGGATCGGCGGTTTATACCGGTTCAGCAGCGGTTCGGCGGTTTTGGCGACAAAACCGGCGGCGGCGACAACTTCCGGCGAAGTGCGGCAGTGAGGCGGAGCGATGCTGCGGGGACGGCTCGGCTTTGAGCGGGGAGGCAACTCCAGTGGTCGTCGGCGGCGGCGGAGTAGACGGGGAGGGGTGGCTCGGCGAGGCGCGTCTGGAGGTGGGGTCGGCGGCGGCCGAGAGCGAGGCAGGCGGCGGTGGCGGCAGAGGCTCGGCGGATCTCGCCGGCGGCGGCGAGGCGTGGGATGCGAGGCGAGGCGAGGAGAGCAGGAAAAGAGGGACGGCGGCGTCGGGGCTGGCCTTTTATGGGGAGGGGCGAGGAGGTGGCGTGCGGAAGGGGGCAGGAGGAGGCCGGGCGGCGTACGGCGTCCATGGCGGCGCGGCGGCATGCCCGAGCGGGACTCCCGCTCGGGAAGGAGAGGGGCGGCGCTGCTGGGCTGGGCTTGGCCTGGCAGGAGCTGGGCCGGCCCAGTTCGGCGGTGAGAAGAAGATTTTTTTAGAACATTTACTTTTAGAGAAAAGAAATAAAACCAAATAAACTAAAAATATACTATAGGCATATAATATATCAAAATTTTCAGAAAAAGATTTCCTACAAGTTGAACATTATTATAGTGTTAAATAAAATCTACAAAAATTCAAACAATTCAAACAGTACTACTGGTCTGATAAAGTCCAATAAAAATCATTTTAAAAATACCAAAATTAATTCAAATATATTTCTCTCCAATTTTTCTGATGTAGGGAATCATGTTACCCTATTTTTCATATATTTTATTTTTGGAGAAAAATAATTTGAATAAAACTCAAATAACTCCAAATTGAAAATAAATTCAAAGAACTTTGAATTTAATTCTTTGAAACTCCCAACTCATATTTCAAATGTTTTGAAGAAGTCATTTTATCTTCGCTCGTGAAAATCATTGGGTTGCATAAAGTTTCTGGGTTGGAAATATTTTCCAAATGAAATTCAAATATTTTCAACACGCCTTGTCATTTAAATAAATGGAAGAAGTCATGTCAGCTTCTCTCCAGGGTTTTGTGGTGAAAAGAATTTGAATTCACGAAGATCATAAAAGCAAAAATGAAAGTTTGGGAAAGTCCTTTTATTCCCTCTCATTTAACTTTCAAAAAGTTTCAAATTCACTCAATCAATCAAACAATCAATCAAATCTATCTATTTATTATAACATTCCAAAATTGAGAATTTTGGGATGTTACAAACCTACCACCCTTAAAATGAATCTCGTCCTCGAGATTCAGAGAGGCTAGCAAGAAATAGGTTAGGGTTTCGGGGTCTTCAAAATCCATCGACCATCACAGGGGGTCTGGGGTGCTACCGCCCTTGGAAACATGGTTACGGTTCCATCAATACTCATATACTCCATCCTTATTATTGACAGTGTCAGTCTTCTCAGATTCTCGGGGAAATTCCTTCTCTGGGCTCTTCCGGTAGTGGCATAACTTTTTCCTCCATACTTTCTGTCCTTTCATCTTGGTAAGGTTCTTCCATGAGTAGGTCTTCTTAGCTGACAGGTCTGGCGCCAATACTAAAGAACTATCGATATCTCCTGGTGGTCAACAATTTATGGTTTCTCCTGCAGGAAACGGGTCTGGGTTGAACCTCACCGTATGACCTACGTTTGGCAACAGCTGGCTTGTACAAGGGAAAATACCTATACCATTCTAAGGTTTAAACAAGGTTTAATATCGTCGTCTCTCTACTATAGGTAAATCACTCAGATTTACCATCCCATATAGCAAGGCGAATAATAAGAGTAAGTCGGTATGGTGATCAATCCATCCCGCACCCAAATCATTATCTTGTATATGGTTTAGCGAATCTCGCATGCTAACACTCGGTCATCCTCACAAGCATTGCAGAATTTCTCTTGTCAACGAACCAAGTTCAGATAATCCATGGATTCTGCAAGCCAAACAAAAATCTATCGTTCCTTCACAACTCTCAGGATTTGCGTTGCTCCTATAAAATCATCGGGTGATCCTCTTCCAGGGTTTTTCCTTCAAAAAGAGTGTGCTTGCTTCTTGGCAGGTCCTGGGGCCTGTGGGTTATGGCCCATCTCATCACTTTCAAACCTTGAAACCATCCTCTGGGCAACTGATCATTATTCCAACATTCAGCTTCCAACTTCCTAGCATACTTAAAATCCATCCAATTGTAATGTCTTTCTTCCTTCTATTGGCACCAAACTAGGACATGATTACTCCGACTCATCACGGAATTTCCATTGATCCATATTTCCAACATCATACCTCCTTTATATCCAATAGTAATACTTCTTTCCTTCATGCTCTTGGGGTATCCAACATATCGAGATAAAACTCATGCTTGCTTAGTCCGAAATCCACTCCGTGGAATATCATTATCCTTTCTAGGGTCAAATCTCCTCACATGGGTACTACCACCCTTAAAATGCTCCAATCTCATCCATAGACCATATTTCTCATATCCTCGAAAATGGTCAAAATCTTTCTTCATAGAGTAACAACTCATAAAATCCAAAACAGTACCAACGACGATAACTTTATTTATTCTCCAATTACTACAATCTCCTGTATTTCCATTACATGCCTCAACTCAACATATCAACACAGAAGAGATGTTCTCACTACTACTACTACATTTACATTGCTGCTGACTCATATATTTAGCACAAGTCTCCTTCTTCTTGGGACAATCCCTAGCAAAGTGCCCTGCTTCATTACAACGAAAACATAACACTTCTGACAAGTCTCGAGGTTTCCTCATGATCACATAGCCTCCTTGGGTCCTCGGCTTCCTTTTTGGGCAAGTGTTGATGTAGTGCCCTGACTCCTTGCATTTGTAACAGGTGACATGACTCAGGTCCTTCCTGGAATCCAATCTATTCCTCTTCCTGGACTTTTCCGTTCCAATCAGGGATTCTATTTCCTGTGGGTCATACTCTACTTCCTCTGTCGGGAATTCTACTAGATCTCCATTCAGACAATCTTGGGAGATGTGTCCTTCTTCTCCACATGAATAGCATGACTTGGTGCGGGCTTTAATTTTGTTTCCTTTGTGTGTGTCCTCGACATCTTCCTTCGTCATAGGTTCTTCTAACATCTCCATGAGGGCTCCTTTCATTTCTTCTTTCTTCTGCTGGATGGTTCTCTGTACCATAGGGTAAATGTGACACTGAGTAGGGTAGTGGGTAGTTCCTTCACACAAGAAACAAGTAATCTGCCTAGTTGGGCATTCTTCAGCTGGGTGACTTCCTTCACAATTAGGGCATTCATCCTTGTGTTCCTTATGGGTGTGTCCTATTTCTCCACAGAGCATGCATGCACAAGGTTTCTTCATATCCTTTCCCGAAGGCTTCAATTTCTGGGACACAAACTGAGACATTAGCAAAGTCAACTTAAATTCTCCCCAAGTGGTTACTCCTTGCCATCCATTGATGGTTTGGTACATCCTCCACCAAGTAGCAACACCTGTTTTCAAAGCACTGTAGAACATGTTGGGTCATATCCTTTCTGGCTATAGGGTTATTCTCCATGTGATCCTCCATGTTCTGAATCCATTGGTCCATCTCCAATTGAGTCACTGGTCCAGAAAATATAAACTCATCTCCATTCATCCTCTATTGGGTCCATGGGTTTGGGGTGGGATAAGAGAGATCGAGAGGGATGCACACAGTACAAATAAAAGTTTTAAAAAGGCAGATTTTATTGTGGCTGTAGGAAAAACAACAAACAAATGACAGCTCACAATCGTCGCATCTAACGTAAGAATATAATAGGGTTTGGGTCTTCTAATGGTCTATAGATCTCAAAGTCATCAAACTCTTCAAGTCTTGGTCATGCCTCCGATGGCTCCTTCTGATCATGCTGGACCTTCTCAAGTTCTTTTGCCAGATCATCTCTGTTGACGCGAAGTCTCTCATGACATCCTTTAATATTTCTGGAGTTGCGTTCCAAACTTCTGGGTTTCAACATCCTTGGCATGAGCCATGGTCCTACTGTCCTTCAGTTCCTGACAAATCTCCGGTATCTCGAGGTTTAGCTTCTCCAGCTTGGCTACTTTCGGTTTCTGGTCCCGAGTTCTTCACAAAATGCTCCCTTATCAAATACAGCTTTCTGAAGGTCCATCTTAAACTTCCTGACGTAACACTCTAGATCCTAGTGTTACACCAGCTAAGGTTAAAACTTGATCTCTTGCTGGTAGGTGCTTCATTAGCCCTTTTGTCAACCGATTCTTCCGAAAAATGCATGCTTAACACCTCACGGTGACAATAACATGAGTGAGCGATAGCATCATGGATATCCATGTTTATGACTATGTCTCTGCCATGAGCTATCATTCCATAGTTGATATCTCCTGCCTTGGGGCTTTTTTTTACAAAACCTTAAGATTTTATGCTCCATGTTCCGGTCTTTCTCCAACACTTTGATCTCGGGTATTCACAGCTTCCATAGTCTGCCAAGTTCCATAAGGGGTGCCTTCCTAGGTCATACAAATCTGAAAAAAAAATCTTCAAAGCCTTCAAATTCTCCTAGTCTTCGGAATCTTCAACCGTTGTAGTTTCCATCAGTGAAATGTACGGTAAAATCCTCTTTATTCCAAAGTAGTCTTAGTTGTCTGATATCTTGTACTTCTTGGAGTGGTCTCCTCAGTCGAATCTTCGAGGGGTCAAAAGGGGGAAAAGGGTATAGTCTCGCTAAAAGGAATTTTTGAATAAGCTCAGAAGAGAAGAGAGGTAAAGTATTCTTTTGAAAAGAAAGTTGTAGAGAAAAATCTTTCCTATGGGCTTGCCATTTTATAGGGTCACGTCCTACAGTCAACATGTGCTCTGATACCATCTTGTAGCGACCCGACCCGAATGGGTCATGTCTTTGTGCTTACGTGTCATCCCTGGATCGGTATGCTGACACACACAGTACTCGAGGATTTATAACAAAGGTAAATCACATGTATAAAGTAATGTAAATACTATTATCTCAATCCAAAATAGCGGAAGTAACAATGTTGTGGATTCCCATCAACACCAACAGCAAAGTTGAGTATAGAAATCGTAACCCTAACGTATCACTTACTCGTCGTAAGATCCTGCAACATGAGACATTGCAGCCACAGAGGGTCAGTACATTGAATGTACTGGAAAATTCACACCATAGAGCAATGATGAATAAAGTCTATCACTACATGCATATATGGCTGGTGGAGGCTCTATGGTTATAACGTTTTTGCGAAAAGCCAATTTTTCTCTACTGCAAAGGAATAAATTTATTTAACTATCATGGTGGTTGTTAAACATTGAGAATGGTTGACAGCATTCTCAATCCCAATTAAAAGTACTCATTAAAACCCGACAATATTAATTAGAAGTAACATGATGAGATCAACAGGATAATCCAAGTACTAGATACTCAAAACGTCCATAATCGGGGACACGACTAACCATGATTAGTTTATACACTCTGCAGAGGTTTGCGCACTTTTCCCCACATGACTCGATCGTCTCCGTTTGGTTTCTCGCACTACATGGTGTTTGAGAAACAGATGACCGAGACATAGTCTTTCAGAAGCGCTTGCACCTTACGTAGAGGGTAGACCGTGCCAACCTACATCCCCTACATCTGCTAGTCTACCCTGTAAGAGTTCGCACGACTTAGTCAACTATGCTAGAGCCCATAATAGCATGTGGCTGCACACGGAAGTTTCTAGTTTGAATAATCTCATGATCCCTTTGAGCCTGGGTGGCGGTCCGAAGAAATACAGGCAAGTCCTGATAGAAACCAGGTGCCTCAATCCACCCAGATGTGTGTTTAAGTTGCCACCTTAAATAAACCATTGATTAACAATCTCACATCTGTCATGGATACACTCACCCAATCCACGCCTACTAGCATAGCATGGCATAATAAGCAAACGTAGAAGTAACTCCCAAAGGTTTGATAATAAAACAGGTAATAGGTACTACCTCGACTACTTCCCATCCCACAATTTAATTAGATCCTAATCATGCAATGTTTGAGGATTGATCTAATGCATAAAAACTAGGTAGTAGAAAAGGTATGATCAAAGTGTGAACTTGCCTGCAATGTTGATGAAGGTGATTCACACTCAAAACTCTTGATAGTTCTACTCGTCACACTCCATTCAATCTATTGTGAGCAAGCAATAGTAACCACACATAAGAAATCACTCAAAAGATCGGAAAGAACGAAGAAGACGATTTAGAAAACATCACAACCAAGCAAATGACTCTTGCAGGATAAAACAATTTCTAACAGTACCAAAATTATGTGAATTTGGCATTATCAGAAAGTTTAGGTCAAGAGCATCGAAATGCAAAAAGAATCAACTCAAACGGAGTTATAAAACTCAAGTTACGATCAAACGAAGTTCCAAAAATAAACTGCTTGAAATTCAAATTTTAAACTTACAAAAACATGTTTAAGTTGTTTTACTGGATAGAGGAGATCGTAACTAAGAAGTGGGCGTTGGTTTCGTTGAATTTGGACAAGCGAGTAAAACGTTGTGAGCGTTTGAAGTCTAGGGGCTAAACTGTAAAATAGAACAACTACAACTAGGTCCCTGGCGTATAAAAAAACAGAAAACAAAAATACTAAATAACGAACGCTCGTTTATAAGATATAAACAATGGGCATTCGCTGCTTAATAAAACCCAAAAAACAGATCTAGTCTAGGGTTTTTAGAAAAAACCGAACTTAAAAGAAAACCGTATCGGATCGGCGGTTTATACCGGTTCAGCAGCGGTTCGGCAGTTTTGGCGAAAAAACCGGCGGCAGCGACAACTTCCGGCGAAGTGCGGCAGTGAGGCGGAGCGATGTGCGGGGACGGCTCGGCTTTGAGCGAGGAGGCAACTCTGGTGGTCGTCGGCGGCGGCGGAGTAGATGGGAAGGGGCGGCTCAGCGAGGCGCGTCTGGTGGTGGGGTCGGCGGCGGCCGAGAGCGAGGCAGGCGGCGGCGGCAGCGGCGGCTCGGCGGATCTCGCCGGCGGCGGCCAGGCATGGGATGCGAGGCGAGGCGAGGCGAGCAGGAAAAGAGGGACGGCGGCGTCGGGGCTGGCCTTTTATGGGGAGGGGCAAGGAGGTGGCGTGGGGAAGGGGGCAGGAGGAGGCCGGGCGGCGTACGGCGTCCATGGAGGCGCGGCGGCGTGCCCGAGCGGGACTCCCGCTCGGGAAGGAGAGGGGCGGCGCTGCTGGGCTGGGCTTGGCCTGGCAGGAGCGGGGCCGGCCCAGTTCGGCGGTGAGAAGAAGATTTTTTTAGAACATTTACTTTTACAGAAAAGAAATAAAACCAAATAAACTAAAAATATACTATAGGCATATAATATATCAAAATTTTCAGAAAATGATTTCCTACAAGTTCAACTTTATTATAGTGTTAAATAAAATCTACAAAAATTCAAACAATTCAAACAGTACTACTGGTCTGATAAAGTCCAATAAAAATCATTTTAAAATACCAAAATTAATTCAAATATATTTCTCTCCAATTTTTCTGATGTAGGGAATCATGTTACCCTATTTTCCATATATTTTATTTTTGGAGAAAACTAATTTGAATAAACTCAAATAACTCCAAATTGAAAATAAATTCAAAGAACTTTGAATTTAATTATTTGAAACTCCCAACTCATATTTCATATGTTTTGAAGAAGTCATTTTATCTTCGCTCGTGAAAATCATTGGGTTGCATAAAGTTTCTGGGTTGGAAATATTTTCCAAATGAAATTCAAATATTTTCAACACCCCTTGTCATTTAAATAAATGGAAGAAGTCATGTCATCTTCTCTCCAGGGTTTTGTGGTGAAAAGAATTTGAATTCACGAAGATCATAAAAGCAAAAATGAAAGTTTGGGAAAGTCCTTTTGTACCCTCTCATTTAACTTTCAAAAAGTTTCAAATTCACTCAATCAATCAAACAATCAATCAAATCTATCTATTTATTATAACATTCCAAAATTGAGAATTTTGGGATGTTACAAACCTACCACCCTTAAAATGAATCTCGTCCTCGAGATTCGGAGAGGCTAGCAAGAAATAGGTTAGGGTTTGGGGGTCTTCAAAATCCATCGACCATCACGGGGGTCTGGGGTGCTACCACCCTTGGAAACATGGTTACAGTTCCATTAATACTCATATACTCCATCCTTATTATTGACAGTGTCAGTCTTCTCAGATTCTCGGGGAAATTCCTTCTCTGGCCTCTTCCGGTAGTGGCATAACTTTTTCCTCCATACTTTCTGTCCTTTCATCTTGGTAAGGTTCTTCCATGACTGGGTCTTCTTAGCTGACAGGTCTGGCGCCAATACTAAAGAACTATCGATATCTCCTGGTGGTCAACAATTTATGGTTTCTCCTACAGGAAACGGGTCTGGGTTGAACCTCACCGTATGACCTACGTTTGGTAACAGCTGGCTTGTACAAGGGAAAATAACTATACCATTCTAAGGTTTAAACAAGGTTTAATATCGTCGTCTCTCTACTATAGGTAAATCACTCAGATTTACCATCCCATATAGCAAGGCGAATAATAAGAGTAAGTCGGTATGGTGATCAATCCATCCCGCACCCAAATCATTATCTTGTATATGGTTTAGCGAATCTCGCATGCTAACACTCGGTCATCCTCACAAGCATTGCAGAATTTCTCTTGTCAACGAACCAAGTTCGGATAATCCATGGATTCTGCAAGCCAAACAAAAATCTATCATTCCTTCACAACTCTCAGGATTTGCGTTGCTCCTATAAAATCATCGGGTGATACTCTTCCAGGGTTTTTCCTTCAAAAAGAGTGTGCTTGCTTCTTGGCAGGTCCTGGGGCCTGTGGGTTATGGCCCATCTCATAGCTTTCAAACCTTGAAATCATCCTCTGGGCAACTGATCATTATTCCAACATTCAGCTTCCAACTTCCTAGCATACTTAAAATCCATCCAATTGTAATGTCTTTCTTCCTTCTATTGGCACCAAACTAGGACATGATTACTCCGACTCATCACGGAATTTCCATTGATCCATGTTTCCAACATCATACCTCCTTTATATCCAATAGTAATACTTCTTTCCTTCATGCTCTTGGGGTATCCAACATATCGAGATAAAACTCATGCTTGCTTAGTCCGAAATCCACTCCGTGGAATATCATTATCCTTTCCAGGGTCAAATCTCCTCACATGGGTACTACCACCCTTAAAATGCTCCAATCTCATCCATGGACCATATTTCTCATATCCTCGAAAATGGTCAAAATCTTTCTTCATAGAGTAACAACTCATAAAATCCAAAACAGTACCAACGACGATAACTTTACTTATTCTCCAATTACTACAATCTCCTGTATTTCGATTACATGCCTCAACCCAACATATCAACACAGAAGAGATGTTCTCACTACTACTACATTTACATTGCTGCTAACTCACATATTTAGCACAATTCTCCTTCTTATTGGGACAATCCCTGGCAAAGTGCCCTGCTTCATTACAACGAAAACATAACACTTCTGACAAGTCTCGAGGTTTCCTCATGATCACATAGCCTCCTTGGGTCCTCGGCTTCCTTTTTGGGCAAGTGTTGATGTAGTGCCCTGACTCCTTGCATTTGTAACAGCTGACATGACTCAGGTCCTTCCTGGAATCCAATCTATTCCTCTTCCTGGACTTTTCCGTTCCAATCAGGGATTCTATTTCCTGTGGGTCATACTCTACTTCCTCTGTCGGGAATTCTACTAGATCTCCATTCAGACAATCTTGGGAGATGTGTCCTTCTTCTCCACATGAATAGCATGACTTGGTGCGGGCTTTAATTTTGTTTCCTTTGTGTGTGTCCTCAACATCTTCCTTCGTCACAGGTTCTTCTAACATCTCCATGAGGGCTCCTTTCATCTCTTCTTTCTTCTGCTGGATGGTTCTCTGTACCATGGAGTAAATGTGACACTGAGCAGGGTAGTGGGTAGTTCCTTCACACAAGAAACAAGTAATCTGCCTAGTTGGGCATTCTTCAGCTGGGTGACTTCCTTCACAATTAGGGCATTCATCCTTGTGTTCCTTATGGGTATGTCCTATTTCTCCACAGAGCTTGCATGCACAAGGTTTCTTCATATCCTTTCCCGAAGGCTTCAATTTCTGGGACACAAACCGAGACATTAGCAAAGTCAACTTAAATTCTCCCCAAGTGGTTACTCCTTGCAATCCATTGATGGTTTGGTACATCCTTCACGAAGTAGCAACACCTCTTTTCAAAGCACTATAGAACATGCTGGGTCATATCCTTTCTGGCTATAGGGTTATTCTCCATGTGATCCTCCATGTTCTGAATCCATTGGTCCATCTCCAATTGAGTCACTGGTCCAGAAAATATAAACTCATCTCCATTCATCCTCTATTGGGTCCATGGGTTTGGGGTGGGATAAGAGAGATCGAGAGGGATGCACACAGTACAAATAAAAAGTTTTAAAAAGGCAGATTTTATTGTGGCTGTCGGAAAAACAACAAACAAATGATAGCTCACAATCGTCGCATCTAACGTAAGAATATAATAGAGTTTGGGTCTTCTAATGGTCTATAGATCTCAAAGTCATCAAACTCTTCAAGTCTTGGTCATGCCTCCGATGGCTCCTTCTGATCATGTTGGACCTTCTCAAGTTCTTTTGCCAGATCATCTCTGTTGACGCGAAGTCTCTCATGACATCCTTTAATATTTCTGGAGTTGCGTTCCAAACTTCTGGGTTTCAACATCCTTGGCATGAGCCATGGTCCTACTGTCCTTCAGTTCCTGACAAATCTCCGGTATCTCGAGGTTTAGCTTCTCTAGCTTGGCTACTTTCGGTTTCTGGTCCCGAGTTCTTCACAAAATGCTCCCTTATCAAATACAGCTTTCTGAAGGTCCATCTTAAACTTCCTGACGTAACACTCCAGATCCTAGTGTTACACCAGCTAAGGTTAAAACTTGATCTCTTGCTGGTAGGTGCTTCATTAGCCCTTTTGTCAACCAATTCTTCCGAAAGATGCATGCTTAACACCTCACGGTGACAATAACATGAGTGAGCGATAGCATCATGGATATCCATGTTTATGACTATGTCTCTGCCATGAGCTATCATTCCATAGTTGATATCTCCTGTCTTGGGGCTTTTTTTGACAAAACCTTAAGTTTTTATGCTCCATGTTCCGGTCTTTCTCCAACACTTTGATCTCGGGTATTCACAGCTTCCATAGTCTGCCAAGTTCCATAAGGGGTGCCTTCCTAGGTCATACAAATCTGAAAAAAAAATCTTCAAAGCCTTCAAATTCTCCTAGTCTTCGGAATCTTCAACCGTTGTAGTTTCCATCAGTGAAATGTACGGTAAAATCCTCTTTATTCCAAAGTAGTCTTAGTTGTCTGATATCTTGTACTTCTTGGAGTGGTCTCCTCAGTCGAATCTTTGAGGGGTCAAAAGGGGGAAAAGGGTATAGTCTCGCTAAAAGGAATTTTTGAATAAGCTCAGAAGAGAAGAGAGGTAAAAGATTCTTTTGAAAAGAAAGTTGTAGAGAAAAATCTTTCCTATGGGCTTCCATTTTCTAGGGTCACGTCCTACAGTCAACATGTGCTCTGATACCATCTTGTAGCGACCCGACCCGAATGGGTCAAGTCTCTGTGCTTACGTGTCATCCCTGGATCGGTATGCTGACACACACAGTACTCGAGGATTTATAACAGAGGTAAATCACATGTATAAAGTAACGTAAATACTATTACCTCAATCCAAAATAGCGGAAGTAACAAGGTTGTGGATTCCCATCAACACCAACAGCAAAGTTGAGTGTAGAAATCGTAACCCTAACGTATCACTTACTCGTCGTAAGATCCTGCAACATGAGACATTGCAGCCACAGAGGGTCAGTACATTGAATGTACTGGAAAATTCACACCATAGAGCAATGATGAATAAAGTCTATCACTACATGCATATATGGCTGGTGGAGGCTCTATGGTTATAATGTTTTGCGAAAAGCCAATTTTTCCCTACTGCAAAGGAATAAATTTATTTAACTATCATGGTGGTTGTTAAACATTGAGAATGGTTGACAGCATTCTCAATCCCAATTAAAAGTACTCATTAAAACCCGACAATATTAATTAGAAGTAACATGATGAGATCAACAGGATAATCCAAGTACTAGATACTCAAAACGTCCATAACCGGGGACACGGCTAACCATGATTAGTTTATACACTCTGCAGAGGTTTGCGCACTTTTCCCCACATGACTCGATCGGCTCCGTTTGGTTTCTCGCACTACATGGTGTTTGAGAAACGGATGACCGAGACATAGTCTTTCAGAAGAGCTTGCACCTTACGTAGAGGGTAGACCGTACCAACCTACATCCCCTACATCTGCTAGTCTACCCTGTAAGATTTCGCACGACTTAGTCAACTATGCTAGAGCCCATAATAGCATGTGGCTGCACACGGAAGTTTCTAGTTGAATAATCTCATGATCCCTTTGAGCCTGGGTGGCGGTCCGAAGAAATACAGGCAAGTCCTGATAGAAACCAGGTGCCTCAATCCACCCAGATGTGTGTTTAAGTTGCCACCTTAAATAAACCATTGATTAACAATCTCACATCTGTCATGGATACACTCACCCAATCCACGTCTACTAGCATAGCATGGCATAATAAGCAAACGTAGAAGTAACTCCCAAAGGTTTGATAATAAAACAGTAATAGGTACTACCTCGACTACTTCCCATCCCACAATTTAATTAGATCCTAATCATGCAATGTTTGAGGATTGATCTAATGCATAAAAACTGGGTAGTAGAAAAGGTATGATCAAAGTGTGAACTTGCCTGCAATGTTGATGAAGGTGATTCGCACTCAAAACTCTTGATAGTTCTACTCGTCACACTCCGGTCAATCTATCGTGAGCAAGCAATAGTAACCACACATAAGCAATCACTCAAAAGATCGGAAAGAACGAAGAAGACGATTCGGAAAACATCACAACCAAGCAAATGACTCTTGCAGGATAAAACAATTTCTAACAGTACCAAAATTATGTGAATTTGGCCTTATCAGAAAGTTTAGGTCAAGAGCTTCGAAATGCAAAAAGAATCAACTCAAACGGAGTTATAAAACTCAAGTTACGATCAAACGAAGTTCAAAAATAAACTGCTTGAAATTCAAATTTTAAACTTACAAAAACATGTTTAAGTTGTTTTACTGGATAGAGGAGATCGTAACTAAGAAGTGGGCGTTGGTTTCGTTGAATTTGGACAAGCGAGTAAAACGTTGTGAGCGTTTGAAGTCCAGGGGCTAAACTGTAAAATAGAACAACTACAACTAGGTCCCTGGCGTAAAAAAAACAGAAAACGAAAATACTAAATAACGAACGCTCGTTTATAAGATATAAACAATGGGCGTTCTCTGCTTAATAAAACCCAAAAAACAGATCTAGTCTAGGGTTTTTAGAAAAAACCAAACTTAAAAGAAAACCGTATCGGATCGGCGGTTTATACCGGTTCAGCAGCGGTTCGGCGGTTTTGGCGACAAAACCGGCGGCGGCGAGGCGGAGCGATGCTGTGTCGGCGGCTCGGCTTTGAGCGGGGAGGCAACTCCGGTGGTCGTCGGCGGCGGCGGAGTAGACGGGGAGGGGCGGCTCGGCGAGGCGCGTTTGGAGGTGGGGTCGGCGGCGACCGAGAGCGAGGCAGGCGGCGGCAGCGATGGCGGCTCGGCGGATCTCGCCGGCGGCGGCGAGGCGTGGGATGCGAGGCAAGGCGAGGCGAGGAGGAAAAGAGGGACGGCGGCGTCGAGGCTGGCCTTTTATGGGGAGGGGCGAGGAGGTGGCGTGGGGAAGGGGGCAGGAGGAGGCCGGGCGGCGTACGGCGTCCATGGAGCGCGGCGGCGTGCCGAGCGGGTCTCCCGCTCGGGAAGGAGAGGGGCGGCGCTGTTGGGCTGGGCTTGGCCTGGCAGGAGCTGGGCCGGCCCAGTTCGGCGGTGAGAAGAAGATTTTTTTTAGAACATTTACTTTTACAGAAAAGAAATAAAACCAAATAAACTAAAAATATACTATAGGCATATAATATATCAAAATTTTCAGAAAATGATTTCCTACAAGTTGCAACTTTATTATAGTGTTAAATAAAATCTACAAAAATTCAAACAATTCAAACAGTACTACTGGTCTGATAAAGTCCAATAAAAATCATTTTAAAATACCAAAATTAATTCAAATATATTTCTCTCCAATTTTTCTGATGTAGGGAATCATGTTACCCTATTTTCCATATATTTTATTTTGGAGAAAACTAATTTGAATAAACTCAAATAACTCCAAATTGAAAATAAATTCAAAGAACTTTGAATTTAATTATTTGAAACTCCCAACTCATATTTCATATGTTTTGAAGAAGTCATTTTATCTTCGCTCGTGAAAATCATTGGGTTGCATAAAGTTCTGGGTTGGAAATATTTTCCAAATGAAATTCAAATATTTTCAACACCCCTTGTCATTTAAATAAATGGAAGAAGTCATGTCATCTTCTCTCCAGGGTTTTGTGGTGAAAAGAATTTGAATTCACGAAGATCATAAAAGCAAAAATGAAAGTTTGGGAAAGTCCTTTTATTCCCTCTCATTTAACTTTCAAAAAGTTTCAAATTCACTCAATCAATCAAACAATCAATCAAATCTATCTATTTATTATAACATTCCAAAATTGAGAATTTTGGGATGTTACAAACCTACCACCCTTAAAATGAATCTCGTCCTCGAGATTCGGAGAGGCTAGCAAGAAATAGGTTAGGGTTTGGGGGTCTTCAAAATCCATCGACCATCACGGGGGTCTGGGTGCTACCACCCTTGGAAACATGGTTACAGTTCCATTAATACTCATATACTCCATCCTTATTATTGACAGTGTCAGTCTTCTCAAGATTCTCGGGGAAATTCCTTCTCTGGCCTCTTCCGGTAGTGGCATAACTTTTTCCTCCATACTTTCTGTCCTTTCATCTTGGTAAGGTTCTTCCATGACTGGGTCTTCTTAGCTGACAGGTCTGGCGCCAATACTAAAGAACTATCGATATCTCCTGGTGGTCAACAATTTATGGTTTCTCCTACAGGAAACGGGTCTGGGTTGAACCTCACCGTATGACCTACGTTGGTAACAGCTGCTTGTACAAGGGAAATAACTATACCATTCTAAGGTTTAAACAAGGTTTATATCGTCGTCTCTCTACTATAGGTAAATCACTCAGATTTACCATCCCATATAGCAAGGCGAATAATAAGAGTAAGTCGGTATGGTGATCAATCCATCCCGCACCCAAATCATTACCTTGTATATGGTTTAGCGAATCTCGCATTCTAACACTTGTCATCCTCACAAGCATTGCAGAATTTCTCTTGTCACGAACCAAGTTCGGATAAATCCATGAATTGCAACCAAACAAACAACTATCGTTCCTTCACAACTCCAGGTTTGCGTAACTCCTATAAAGATCGTCTGTGGATAAGGATATCTTCTTCCAGGGTTTTTCCTTCAGCAAGAGTGTGCTTGATTCTTGCAGGTCTGGGGCCTGTGGGTTATGCCCATCTCATCACTTGTAAACCTTGAGCTCATCACTCGGGGCAACTGATCATTATTCCAACATCCAGTTTCCTAGCATCTGAAAATCCATCCAATTGTATCTCTCCCTTCCTTCTATTGTGTCACCAAACTAAGAGTGATTACTCAGACTCATCATAGAGTTGCCATTGCTCCATATTACCAACATCATACCTCCGTTATATCCAATAGTACTTCATCCTTCATACTCTTGGGGTATCCAACATTCGAGATAAACTCATTGCTGCTTAGTCCGAAATCCACCTCCGTGGAATATCATTATCCTTTCCAGGTCAAATTTCCTCACATGGGTACTACCACCCTTAAAATGCCTCCAATCTCATCCCATGACCATATTTCTCATATCTCGAAAATGTCAAAATCTTTCTTCATAGAGTAACACTCATAAAATCCAAAACAGTTACCAACGAGATAACTTTACTTATTCTCCAAATTACTACAATCTGTATTTCGATGACATGCCTCCAACCAACATATCAACACAGAAGAGATGTTCTCACTACCTACTACATTTAATTGCTGCTAAACTCACATATTTAGCACAATCTCCTTCTTATTGGACAATTCCCTGGCAAGTGCCCTGCTTCATTACAACGAAAACATAACACTTCTGACAAGTCTCGAGGTTTCCTCATGATCACATAGCCTCCTTGGGTCCTCGGCTTCCTTTTTGGGCAAGTGTTGATGTAGTGCCCTGACTCCTTGCATTTGTAACAGCTGACATGACTCAGGTCCTTCCTGGAATCCAATCTATTCCTCTTCCTGGACTTTTCCGTTCCAATCAGGGATTCTATTTCCTGTGGGTCATACTCTACTTCCTCTGTCGGGAATTCTACTAGATCTCCATTCAGACAATCTTGGGAGATGTGTCCTTCTTCTCCACATGAATAGCATGACTTGGTGCGGGCTTTAATTTTGTTTCCTTTGTGTGTGTCCTCAACATCTTCCTTCGTCACAGGTTCTTCTAACATCTCCATGAGGGCTCCTTTCATCTCTTCTTTCTTCTGCTGGATGGTTCTCTGTACCATGGAGTAAATGTGACACTGAGCAGGGTAGTGGGTAGTTCCTTCACACAAGAAACAAGTAATCTGCCTAGTTGGGCATTCTTCAGCTGGGTGACTTCCTTCACAATTAGGGCATTCATCCTTGTGTTCCTTATGGGTATGTCCTATTTCTCCACAGAGCTTGCATGCACAAGGTTTCTTCATATCCTTTCCCGAAGGCTTCAATTTCTGGGACACAAACCGAGACATTAGCAAAGTCAACTTAAATTCTCCCCAAGTGGTTACTCCTTGCAATCCATTGATGGTTTGGTACATCCTTCACGAAGTAGCAACACCTCTTTTCAAAGCACTATAGAACATGCTGGGTCATATCCTTTCTGGCTATAGGGTTATTCTCCATGTGATCCTCCATGTTCTGAATCCATTGGTCCATCTCCAATTGAGTCACTGGTCCAGAAAATATAAACTCATCTCCATTCATCCTCTATTGGGTCCATGGGTTTGGGGTGGGATAAGAGAGATCGAGAGGGATGCACACAGTACAAATAAAAAGTTTTAAAAAGGCAGATTTTATTGTGGCTGTCGGAAAAACAACAAACAAATGATAGCTCACAATCGTCGCATCTAACGTAAGAATATAATAGAGTTTGGGTCTTCTAATGGTCTATAGATCTCAAAGTCATCAAACTCTTCAAGTCTTGGTCATGCCTCCGATGGCTCCTTCTGATCATGTTGGACCTTCTCAAGTTCTTTTGCCAGATCATCTCTGTTGACGCGAAGTCTCTCATGACATCCTTTAATATTTCTGGAGTTGCGTTCCAAACTTCTGGGTTTCAACATCCTTGGCATGAGCCATGGTCCTACTGTCCTTCAGTTCCTGACAAATCTCCGGTATCTCGAGGTTTAGCTTCTCTAGCTTGGCTACTTTCGGTTTCTGGTCCCGAGTTCTTCACAAAATGCTCCCTTATCAAATACAGCTTTCTGAAGGTCCATCTTAAACTTCCTGACGTAACACTCCAGATCCTAGTGTTACACCAGCTAAGGTTAAAACTTGATCTCTTGCTGGTAGGTGCTTCATTAGCCCTTTTGTCAACCAATTCTTCCGAAAGATGCATGCTTAACACCTCACGGTGACAATAACATGAGTGAGCGATAGCATCATGGATATCCATGTTTATGACTATGTCTCTGCCATGAGCTATCATTCCATAGTTGATATCTCCTGTCTTGGGGCTTTTTTTGACAAAACCTTAAGTTTTTATGCTCCATGTTCCGGTCTTTCTCCAACACTTTGATCTCGGGTATTCACAGCTTCCATAGTCTGCCAAGTTCCATAAGGGGTGCCTTCCTAGGTCATACAAATCTGAAAAAAAAATCTTCAAAGCCTTCAAATTCTCCTAGTCTTCGGAATCTTCAACCGTTGTAGTTTCCATCAGTGAAATGTACGGTAAAATCCTCTTTATTCCAAAGTAGTCTTAGTTGTCTGATATCTTGTACTTCTTGGAGTGGTCTCCTCAGTCGAATCTTTGAGGGGTCAAAAGGGGGAAAAGGGTATAGTCTCGCTAAAAGCAATTTTTGAATAAGCTCAGAAGAGAAGAGAGGTAAAAGATTCTTTTGAAAAGAAAGTTGTAGAGAAAAATCTTTCCTATGGCCTTCCCATTTTCTAGGGTCACGTCCTACAGTCAACATGTGCTCTGATACCATCTTGTAGCGACCCGACCCGAATGGGTCAAGTCTCTGTTCTTACGTGTCATCCCTGGATCGGTATGCTGACACACACAGTAGTCGAGGATTTATAACAGAGGTAAATCACATGTATAAAGTAACGTAAATACTATTACCTCAATCCAAAATAGTGGAAGTAACAAGGTTGTGGATTCCCATCAACACCAATAGCAAAGTTGAGTGTAGAAATCGTAACCCTAATGTATCACTTACTCGTCGTAAGATCCTGCAACATGAGACATTGCAGCCACAGAGGGTCAGTACATTGAATGTACTGGAAAATTCACACCATAGAGCAATGATGAATAAAGTCTATCACTACATGCATATATGGCTGGTGGAGGCTCTATGGTTATAATGTTTTTGCGAAAAGCCAATTTTCCCTACTGCAAAGGAATAAATTTATTTAACTATCATGGTGGTTGTTAAACATTGAGAATGGTTGACAGCATTCTCAATCCCAATTAAAAGTACTCATTAAAACCCGACAATATTAATTAGAAGTAACATGATGAGATCAACAGGATAATCCAAGTACTAGATACTCAAAACATCCATAACCGGGGACACGGCTAACCATGATTAGTTTATACACTCTGCAGAGGTTTGCGCACTTTTCCCCACATGACTCGATCGGCTCCGTTTGGTTTCTCGCACTACATGGTGTTTGAGAAACGGATGACCGAGACATAGTCTTTCAGAAGAGCTTGCACCTTACGTAGAGGGTAGACCGTACCAACCTACATCCCCTACATCTGCTAGTCTACCCTGTAAGATTTCACACGACTTAGTCAACTATGCTAGAGCCCATAATAGCATGTGGCTGCACACGGAAGTTTCTAGGTTGAATAATCTCATGATCCCTTTGAGCCTGGGTGGCGGTCCGAAGAAATACAGGCAAGTCCTGATAGAAACCAGGTGCCTCAATCCACCCAGATGTGTGTTTAAGTTGCCACCTTAAATAAACCATTGATTAACAATCTCACATCTGTCATGGATACACTCACCCAATCCACGTCTACTAGCATAGCATGGCATAATAAGCCAACGTAGAAGTAACTCCCAAAGGTTTGATAATAAAACAGCTAATAGGTACTACCTCGACTACTTCCCATCCCACAATTTAGTTAGATCCTAATCATGCAATGTTTGAGGATTGATCTAATGCATAAAAACTGGGTAGTAGAAAAGGTATGATCAAAGTGTGAACTTGCCTGCAATGTTGATGAAGGTGATTCGCACTCAAAACTCTTGATAGTTCCACTCGTCACACTCCGGTCAATCTATCGTGAGCAAGCAATAGTAACCACACATAAGCAATCACTCAAAAGATCGGAAAGAACGAAGAAGACGATTCGGAAAACATCACAACCAAGCAAATGACTCTTGCAGCATAAAACAATTTCTAACAGTACCAAAATTATGTGAATTTGGCCTTATCAGAAAGTTTAGGTCAAGAGCTTCGAAATGCAAAAAGAATCAAGTCAAACGGAGTTATAAAACTCAAGTTACGATCAAACGAAGTTCAAAAAATAAACTGCTTGAAATTCAAATTTTAAACTTACAAAAACATGTTTAAGTTGTTTTACTAGATAGAGGAGATCGTAACGAAGAAGTGGGCATTGGTTTCGTTGAATTTGGACAAGCGAGTAAAACGTTGTGAGGGTTTGAAGTCCAGGGGCTAAACTGTAAAATAGAACAACTACAACTAGGTCCCTGGCGTAAAAAAAACAGAAAACGAAATACTAAATAACGAACGCTCGTTTATAAGATATAAACAATGGGCGTTCTCTGCTTAATAAAACCCAAAAAACAGATCTAGTCTAGGGTTTTTAGAAAAAACCAAACTTAAAAGAAAACCGTATCGGATCGGCGGTTTATACCGGTTCAGCAGCGGTTCGGCGGTTTTGGCGACAAAACCGGCGGCGGCGAGGCGGAGCGATGCTGTGTCGGCGGCTCGGCTTGAGCGGGGAGGCAACTCCGGTGGTCGTCGGCGGCGGCGAGTAGACGGGGAGGGCGGCTCGCGAGGCGCGTTTGAGGGGGCGGCGGCGACCCGAGAGCGAGCAGCGGCAACGGCAGCTGATGGCGGCTCGGCGGGATCTCGCCGGCGGGCGGGCGAGGCCGTGGGATGCGAGGCAAGGCGAGGCGAGGAGGAAAGGAGGGACGGCGGCGTCGAGGCTGGCCTTTTATGGGGAGGGGGAGGAGGTGGCGTGGGGAAGGGGGCAGGCAGGAGCCGGGCGGCGTACGGCGTCCATGGCGGCGTGGCGGCGTGCCCGAGCGGGTCTCCCCCTCGGGAAGGAGAGGGGCGGTGCTGTTGGGCTGGGCTTGGCCTGGCAGGAGCTGGGCCGGCCCAGTTCGGCGGTGAGAAGAAGATATTTTTTTAGAACATTTACTTTTACAAAAAAGAAATAAAACCAAATAAACTAAAAATATACTATAGGCATATAATATATCAAAATTTTCAGAAAAAGATTTCCTACAAGTTGAACATTATTATAGCGTTAAATAAAATCTACAAAAATTCAAACAATTCAAACAGTACTACTAGTCTAATAAAGTCCAATAAAAATCATTTTAAAAATACCAAAATTAATTCAAATTTATTTCTCTCCAATTTTTCTGATGTAGGGAATCATGTTACCCTATTTTCCATATATTTTATTTTTGGAGAAAAATAATTTGAATAAAACTCAAATAACTCCAAATTGAAAATAAATTCAAAGAACTTTGAATTTAATTCTTTGAAACTCCCAACTTATATTTCATATGTTTTGAAGAAGTCATTTTATCTTCGCTCGTGAAAATCATTGGGTTGCATAAAGTTTCTGGGTTGGAAATATTTTCCAAATGAAATTCAAATATTTTCAACACCCCTTGTCATTTAAATAAATGGAAGAAGTCATGTCATCTTCTCTCCAGGGTTTTGTGGTGAAAAGAATTTGAATTCACGAAGATCATAAAAGCAAAAATGAAAGTTTGGGGAAGTCCTTTTATTCCCTCTCATTTAACTTTCAGAAAGTTTCAAATTCACTCAATCAATCAAATCTATCTATTTATTATAACATTCCAAAATTGAGAATTTTGGGATGTTACAGCTCCTGCAAGTCTATTTCTGCCTTGTCCACGGCCGCCATCCTGGTGTCCACTTTATCCTTGCGGGCACTGTAGAGCACCTAAAGCTTCTGGAAATTGGCTTCATGGCCTGGAGGAGCTGGTCTTCTTAGGTACCATTGCTGCTGGCACTCGGTTCATCGACAACTTGGAGCCTAGCAGAAGTGAGGACCTCGTCGTCAAACACCTCCCCTTCGACTGGCGCTCCAGTGCTTGCCGTCCCTGGGATTCCGATGAACAGATCATCGCCCACCTTCAAGTACTTGCACGGGGCAGGGGTTGTAGAGGAGGAGGGTTGGTCATCGACCACCTCCTCCCCGGCAGGCCCTTGGTGGCCTCCTCGGCAGCAGCCTTGTCGGCCTCCCCAGCGGGCCCCTTGGCAGCCTCCTCGGTAGAAGCATTGTCGGCCTCCCAGGCAGGCCCCTTGACGGCCACCTCGGCAGCAGCCTTGGCGGCTTCCTCGGCAGCTATTTTGGTGGCCTCATCTTCGGCATCCTTGGCGATCTCCTCGATGACAGTGTCGACGTTCGTCTGGTCCGACAAGAGAGGGTCTGAAAACAGAAAATGAGAGTGAGGCGGAGCCAAAATCAAAGTTCAGAAGAAAAGAAAGAAAATTGCATGGCAAAGATGGCAAGGGACGATAGGCTTACCTGTGACGACCTGAGAAGTAGTCCCCTCCCCGTCAACGTTCGTCGCCAGGACGGAGCCACCGTGCCTGTGCCCACCGCCTCTTCCTCCATGCGCGTGGGCTCGGCGGAGGATGCCCTTGCCGGGGACACCCCTCTGGGTGGTGTGGTTGACGGGGGCGGCATGTCCGGGGTGGCCCTCAGCGGCTCCTCTTGTTGTTCTCCTCCTGGTAACCCGGCAAGGTCAGCACTGAAGATACACACTCCAACACCTTCCAGCGGGAAATGAGTAATGGACTCACGCTGGGGGCTGGAGCGGTGGCTGCGTTGCGGGCTAATGTCCGGGCTGATCACGATCGTCCCCGGTGCACGTGAAGTGCTTGCTAGGCGCTCGACGCCTGTCGAGGCTTTGGCTCTCTTCGCCACCCTCTGAGCCAGCGTCTTCGTATCACTGTGAAGACAAGATAAAGTCAAGATAAGATAATCTAAATAAAGGAGTAGGAAATGGATGGCGAGGCAAGGTGCTTACTCGTCTTCCTCTTCTGGCCTCCTCTTCCTCTTTGGACTAAAGGACCCGAGGTCAAAATAGGCCACTAGGATGGTGTCTGCAAAGGGAGGAGGAGGAGATGGTGTCCTAGGCCGCTTCGTCCCACTTATCCTTCTGGGAACCCTTCAGTTATGTTCCCTTGCTCAAAGCCCTTGGGATCCAAGTGACGCAGCCAGAGATGGCACCCCTTGGCTGGATGCGGGGGAAGAAGTAGTGGCGTAAGAGAGTTGTGTTGGGGTCTACCCCGGGCAAAGCCCTCACAAAGGTGGGTGAAGAAGTCCATGCACGCCACGACATTCGGCGTAAAATCCAAAAGGTGGAAGCCGTAGGTGTGCATGATGTCATTGAAGAAATCTGAGAAAGGGGGGGCAGAGCCCGCAGAAGAAGTAATCGACGAAGAAAGGTATTTATCTGGGCCAGGCTTGGCAAAGGGAGCGGGGATGATGTGCGTGGCGGGATGCCCCGTTGTCTCCCTCCCCCACAGGCACTTGAATCGGACCCTGAGGGTGAGTGCTTTGATCGTCGAGGCGAAGAGGGCGTGCTTCTTCCGAAGCTTTACCAGCTCACCCTCTGGCACCTCCTTCCCCTCGGCGGCCTTGGACACTCCCTTGCCCTTGCTTGACTTTGGCGCCATGGCTGCTGAGAAAGGGGCGAGGGATCAAGAGAAATGGAAGCACGGCGGCGGCGAGCAGAGGCAAAAGCTCTGGTTTGCGCTCGAGAAAGAAGAGGGGAACGGCGGTTCCTAGATTGGGAAAGGCGCAGAGGGTAAATGAGCAGCACCCCTGCGGATTCCTCTTTTTATGGGGAAGGCGCGGGCCGCCTCTTTACTATTCACCGCATGGTGATGCAGTGTGCTGGGACCATTCCACGCACGACCCCCACGTCACGCACTCAATGCGAATCATGGGGAAGCGTAACTGACAAGAAGTTTACATCGGTTAATCTCTGCCATGCATGCCCGTGCACTGTTCTGGGCCTGGCCCAACAAGACTTCACGCTTATGTGTGGCCCAGCCCCGGGGGCTCCTATCGGTGTACAAAAGTGCGATCTCTTCTGTACCCCTTACTTGTGCACAGGCAGTCGAAGCCACACCTGCGACAGGGCTTCGCGGGGCAGTAGGCGACAAAATACGAGGACATTCATGATAGTGAACAAAGAACACAAGACAAGCCAGACGTCCCCCAGCAACATCCTTGCCGGGGCGGCTCGCATAGCCTTACAAGCTCTTTGCCGGGGCAGCTCATGAAGCACCAGCAAGGCCATCGCCCTTGAGGCTGAGATCTCTGATATCATCAACAACGTCAAAACCAAGGCTCAGGGGCGCATGCATAATAGCATGTAGACCTTTGTGAAGAGTGATGGACTGGAGGTCTATGTGGAGACCAGAAGACAGACACCCCCGGCAAGGCCCTTGCCGGGGACGGCTGCGAAGCTCTTGCCAGGGACGATTGCGGGGCCGCGGTAAGGCCCACACCCGACCAAGTTTTGCCACCTCATGGTCGTTCTAGCGCGACGACTAGCTTGCCAACTAGGCAGATGCCTGCGTGGCAGCATACATATTCTAGGCCAACTAAGCAAGCGCTTACGTGGTGGGATGCAGATCTTCAGGAAGGCCCTACCACCACGTAGCTAGCCATCCTGGCGTTGTATGCCTCGTCAGCCTGGACGCGTGTCAATGGAAGGTGAGGCTGCGACGGATGGGACGGGTTCTATTGCCGTCCCCGATAAAGTTGGAGGGCATGTAGGCAGTGCATTAAATGTGTTTGTCGTACGATGTCAGCGATAAATGTGTACATTAATGTAGATACTTTCCACCTCCTTTGTGCCACTATGGCGACCCCATTGACATATAAAAGGAGGCCTGAGGCATACTGGAGGAGGATTCAGACTTTTTGGACTGGGCATGCACTGCGGCTAGTCTAAGAACTCAAGTACACAAAATATACACTTTAAGCAGGATTAGGGTTTTACGCATCCGATGCGTCCCGAACCTGGGTAAAAATCCCTCGTACTAATAACTAGACCTCCTCTTTGCGCAGCTCCTCTCCCCATCAACTGTAGAAGGGATCCTCGTGATCTCATAGGTGTTGTTTCCCCGATAGGATGACCTAAGGTTTCTCAATCCGTGGGAGGCGTAGGATGAAGATGGTCTCTCTCAAACAACCCTGCAACCAAATAGTAAAGAGTCTCTTATGTCCCCAACACACCCAATACAATGGTAAATTGTATAGGTGCACTAGTTCGGTGAAGGGATGGTGATACAAGTGTAATATGGATGGTAGATATAGGTTTTTATAATATGAAAAAATAAAAACAGCAAGGTAGCAAGTAACAAAAGTGAGCGAAAACGGTATTACAATGCTTCGAAACAAGGCCTAGGGTCCATACTTTCACTAGTGCAAGTTCTCTCAACAATGATAACATAATTAGATCATATAACAATCCCTCAATGTGCAACAAAGAGTCACTCCAAAGTCACTAATAGCGGAGAACAAACGAAAAGATTATTGTAGGGTACGAAACTACCTCAAAGTTATTCTTTCCGATCAATCCATTGGGCTATTCCTATTGTCGGCGTTATGGATACGGGGGTACCCAGACCTGCCTGCGGCCCACTGCGTGGCTCCATCAATAGCCTGGTACGGCCCAGCTTCAGCATCAACAACTCAAGACCCTCGCAAGGGGCCAAGACTCGCGAGGCGAACGACATCAAGACCTCCCAGGAGATAGGCCTCCTCAGGCTAGCTCCCGAGGAGAGGAGATTTCTATGCAACGTGCACCTCACGAGGCTCCGCTGACGTGAGCCATGACGACCAAGGCCAGGCGGGCGCCAGCAGGCGCAGTGTACCAGTTTTCTCTTTGTTGCCAAGCAGGCAAGCAGCAGGCACGGAGTCCCGAGGAATCAACCAAAGGTTTCCATTCAGTTGCAATGAGAGCAAGACCGCCAGGACGGCAGGACAGAGGTCACCGCCGAGCCCACCGCAGCGTCACAACCAGAGGCTTTTGCAGGGGAAAACCACTTTAGTCAGGATAGGATGTACTTGTTGTCTCCCTTCAAATCTGGCCAATGTGGGATCCCTTCCCGCCAACATTTGGGAAGAGGACCAAGGCCACTATAAATAGGACCTAGCCGCTGCTACCTCTTGAGCATGCGTTGGTATTTCCTTGAAGAGGAAAGGGTGATGCAGCAAAGTAGCGTAAGTATTTCCCTCAGTTTTTGAGAACCAAGGTATCAATCCAATAGGAGGCTACACTCAAATCCCTTGTACCTGCACAAACAAATAAGAACCTTTCAACCAATGCGATAAAGGGGTTGTCAATCCCTTCACGGCCACTTGCAAAAGTGAGATCTGATAGAGATAATAACATAAATATTTTTGGCATTTTTGTGATATAGATTGGAAAGTAAAGATTGCAAAATAAAATAGATCAGAAACTTATATGATGGAAAATAGACCCGGGGGTCATAGGTTTCACTAGTGGCTTCTCTCAAGATAGCATAAGTATTACGGTGGGTGAACAAATTACTGTCGGGCAATTGATAGAAAAGTGCATAGTTATGAGAGTATCTAGGCATGATCAGGTATATAGGCATCACGTCTGCGACAAGTAGATCGAAACGATTCTGCATCTACTACTATTACTCCACACATCGACCGCTATCCAGCATGCATCTAGAGTATTAAGTTCATAAGAACAGAGTAACGCATTAGGCAAGATGACATGATATATAGGGATAAACTCAAGCAATATGATATAAACCCCATCTTTTTATCCTTGATGGCAACAATACAATAATTGCCTTGCTGCCCCTGTTGTCACCGGGAAAGGACACCGCAAGATTGAACCCAAAGCTAAGCACTTCTCCCATTGCAAGAAAGATCAATCTAGTAGGCCAAACCAAACTGATAATTCGAAGAGACTTGCAAAGATAACAAATCGTACATAAAAGAATTCAGAGGAGATTCAAATATTGTTCATAGATAATCTTTATCATAAACCCACAATTCATCGGATCTCGACAAACACACCGCAAAAAGAATACATCGAATAGATCTCCAAGAAGATTGAGGAGAACTTTGTATTGAGATCCAAAGAGAGAGAAGAAGCCATCTAGCTAATAAATATGGACCCGAACGTCGATGGCAAAGAACTCACACTTCATCGGAGAGGCTATCGTGTTGATGTAGAAGCCCTCCATGATCGATTCCCCCTCCGGCGGAGCACCGAAAAAGGACCCAAGATGGGATCTCACGGCTACAGAAGGTTGCGTCTGTGGAAATAGGGTTTCGTGGTGCTCTTGGATGTTTTCAGGGTATACGAGTATATATAGGCGAAAGAAGTCGGTCAGGGGAGCCACGAGGGGGGCGCGCCTACCCCCTTGGGCCGCCTCCCTGCCTCGTGGCCTTCTCGTTTCTTTCTTGACGTCCACTCCAAGTCTCCTGGATTGTGTTTGTTCCAAAAATAACTCTCCCGAAGGTTTCATTCCGTTTGGACTCTGTTTGATATTCCTTTTCCACGAAACACTGAAATAGGCAAAAAAACAACAATTTGGACTAGGCCTTCGGTTAATAGGTTAGTCCCAAAAATAATATAAAAGTGTATATTAAAGCCCATTAAACATCCAAAATAGATAATATAATAGCATGGAACAATCAAAAATTATAGATACGTTGGAGACGTATCAAGCATCCCCAAGCTTAATTCCTGCTCGTCCTCGAGTAGGTAAATGATAAAAATAGAATTTTTGATGTGGAATGCTACCTAACATAATTCTCAATGTAATTTTCTTTATTGTGGCACGGATATTCAGACCCAAAAAGATTCAAGATAAAAGTTCAATATTGACATAAAAATAGTAATACTTCAAGCATGCTAACCAAGCAGTTTATGGCTTATCAAAATAACATAGCCAAAGAAAGCTTATCCCTACAAAATTATATAGTTTGTCCACGCGTCATTTTCGTCACACAAAATGCTCCCATCATGCACAACCCCAGTTTCAGCCAAGCAATTGGTTCATATTTTTGAACGCGCTTCAGCCTTTTCAACCCTCTCGCAATACATGAGCGTAAGCCATGGATATAGCACTATGGGTGGAGTAGAGTATGATAATAGGGATTATGTGAGAAAACAAAAAAAAGAGATGGTCTCACATTGACGTGGCTAATCAACGGGCTATGGATATGCCCATCAATTGATGTCAATATGACGAGTAGGGATTGCAATGCAACAGATGCACTAGGGTTATAAATGTATGAAAGCTCTCAAAAGAAACTAAGTGGGTGTGCATCCAACTTGCTTGCTCACGAAGACCTAGGACAATTTGAGGAAGACCATCATTGGAATATACAAGCCAAGTTCTATAATGAAATATTGTAACACCCCGAATGCAACTTTCCATATTCGTAACTCCAACTCTTGCCTTTTCCGGAGATGTGATATGTTATTTCCTCCGTGGTTGGGTTTTGTCTTTTGTTTTGCATTTTGTTCATGCCTTGCATGTCATCTCATAGCATCATGCGCATTGCATCTGCATGCTTTCATAAAACTCGTAGCCGTTCGCAGTTGCCCTTTCTCTCTTTGCCTCCATTAGTATTTTGTCAGGCCCTTGTCCTCGTTGACCTTTCTCAGACCGACCATTCAGTTGTTGCCCGACCGTTTGACCCTCTTTGCACAATACTCAAACCCCTCCCGCACGTCCGAAACCTGCCCCGAACCCGACCCGCTCAGTCGTCACTGTTGGATCCAGATCATCCCTAAACATCTATAAAATATATCCGTTTTCTTATTTGGACTCCCTAGCCTATTTTTCTCCACCGCCCGATTTCGATCGGAGGGACGAGATAGCCCCTAACCTAATCCCACTACTATATAAACCGAGCTAACCCTAAAATCTCGGACGGCTGTCCCATCAATCCCCTCGCCGCCGCCGCTCATTCCAAATCCTCATCGGTTTCCTCAGCCACCCGACCAGCCTCCTCCTTCCCAATCGAGACAGCCAAGCCTCCAGTTTCTCCTTGATTTCCCGCAGCCTCCACTCCCTGCTCGATCTCCCCTGCCAATCTAACCACCACAACCCACGCATACCTCCCTGTTCCCCTCGTCGTGAGACAGGGACAGGAGCTCCCTGCCGCCTCCTACCTCATGCCATCCCCACCATCCACAAGTAGCAGCAGGCCGAGGCCCTCCTCCCGCTCGTCTCCAACACCGGCAGCCGCGGTGCTCCCCTTCTCCGTCGCGTCGCCAACCTCTCCGGCCAGGCCGTCCCCGCTCCTCTGCCTTCTTCCTCTCCCTTCTCCGTCTCTCCCTCGCCTCACATCTCTCTGTCTGTGTTTTTTCGATCAGGAGCATCACCACCTCATTCCTAGAGCCGCCCCTGCCGGATCCGCGTCCTCGCCATGCCTCTGGTCCGCCCGTCGTTCCTCACCCGCCCGAGGGCGCCGTCGTCCCTCGTTCCAGCGCGGCCGCTGCCGGCCTCGTCTCTCTGCGAGGGAGACGAGCCCCTCGCTCGTTGACCTCGGCCTCCTCAAGCCCGGCGCCGCCAAGCCACTTCTTCGCCAGATTCTCCTCCCTGCCATCACCCGTGCCGCCCCGGTGACGCGCCATCGACCGCGAGCCCTGCTGCCGTCGTTGCCTCTACTCCTTGCCTCTGCTTCGCGCTGCATCGAGCAACCGCTCGGGAATGAGCGCTCGACCGCGTGCGTTGACCACGCACACGTGGACCATGAGGCCTCGTTCGCCTCCAGCCAATCCTCCAAGGCCGAACATCATGCCTGGACGTTTTAGCTATTTTTCCAGAGTTTGCAGTTTTGCAGAAAAACCCTCAAACATCATGCATTTAATAACTCACAAATGGTGCATCGGATTAAAATGATTTAAACATGCAAGATGCTTAGAATTTCATCTAGTTTCATATTTGGCCACTTTCATCCATGTTTGAAATGTTTAAAATGATGTTTGATTAAATTTGCTCAAATGCCATGTTAAAATCATTTATTTCATAACTAAATAATCGTAGCTCGGTTTTAAATAAACTTTATATGTAAATTGTGTGGAAAATGCCTAGTTTAACATGGTCCACTTTGTTTTCCTATTTAACAACATTAAAATTGTGTTTAGGCCAGCACAGTACCAAATTCGAATATTGCTTATGAGGATTTTTCCGGAATTGTTGTTTGTTCTTTCCGGCCTCATTTAAAATTGCCTAGATAGGTAGTTTTGTTATACTTCACCTCTTGCCATGTTAATCAACATTTAATATTGTTGGGTACATAAACAAGAGTGAACTAAATTAATGAATGTGGTGTTTCATCAATATGCAACTCATTGCATATTGAGCTCCACTTTATTTGTCATATTGTTTGTGCACTTTGCCATGCCGTGCCTCATTAAACCGGACATGCATCATACTTGATTATGCATCATGCCATGATTATGCTTGTGCGTTTACCATGTTGTTTGCTTCTTTCCGGGTTGCTTCTCTCGTTAGCTTCGGTTTCGTTCCGGAGTTGTGAGGATTCGTTCGACCACGTCCGCTCGTCTTCTTCATGAACTCGTTCTTCTTCCTAGCGGGATTTCAGGCAAGATGACCGCTACCCTGGATCTCACTACTATCATTGCTATGCTAGTTGCTTCGTTCTATCGCTATGTTGCGTTACCTATCTTTTGCTCCTCAAGCCTCCCAAATTGCCATGAACCTATAACCCTTGACACCCTTCCTAGCAAACCATTTCTTGGCTATGTTACTGCTTGCTCAGCCCCTCTTATAGCTTTGTTAGTTGCAGGTGAAGTTGAAGATTTCTCCATGGTGGACAGGTTTATGTTGGGATATCACATTATCTCTTATTTAATTAATGCATCTATATACTTGGTAAAGGGTGGAAGGCTCGGCCTTATGCCTGGTGTTTTGTTCCACTCTTGCCTCCCTAGTTTCCGTCATACCGGTGTTATGTTCCCGGATTTTGCGTTCCTTACGCGGTTGGGTGATTTATGGGACCCCCTTGACAGTTCGCTTTGAATAAAACTCCTACAGCAAGGCCCAACCTTGGTTTTACCATTTGCCTCACCACCACCTATACCCTTCCCTTGGGTCGGTGTGACGCCCGGTTAGTTAAGCTAAAGTGAACCTCCACTAATGATGCCACGTCACCTCGGCTACTGTTGATAAACTCGCGTCAGTTCGAAACTCAGTTCAAATTTTAAATTTTAAAATAAAACCAAACAACAAAATTTTTCAAACAATAAAACAAAAATGTTTGGGTTGTGGCAAATACTCCATACTAAATATTGGTGAAGAAACCACACTTCTATAAAGTGTATAAGTGCATTCTATTAAGTAAAACAGTAGCAAAAACGACGATTTGAATACCATTTATAATTAATAAAATGTCGAACTAAGTTATTTGGGGTCTAGACTTTTTGTGACTGTGGACTAAGTTGAAATACTAATTGCCCCTCCATAACCCCCTCACCCGTAACCCTAGCTACCGGTCGCCCCACTCCCCCTCCCCGCGATCCCCACATCTCTCTCCCCTTCCCCGATCCAGATCGAGATCGGGGGAACGAACCACCCCATGGCGACCCGACCCCGTCGACCATCCCCGCCGCCTCGACGCCGGGCGGAACCGCCCCGCCTCCTCCCCAATGCGCTCCACCGATCTCGACGCCGCCATGAACCGTCGTCGCTGAGCGCCATTCACCGGAGCTCCTCCGTCGTCGTCGGGATGCCGTCGCCATCCTCCTCCTCGACCCCCCCACTGCCCCGTGCCCTACGCTGCTCGGTGAGGCCCCAACCTTTTCTCTTTCCCCCGTCACCGAACGCACGCTCTCCGTCGAACCCCCGCGACCGAGCTCGCGCTCGCCCTGCCCAAAGTTGCGCCCTCCTGCTGTAGCCCGCGCGCGCCTTCACCTCCCCTTGCCCCTACTCGCCGACCAACGCCGTCAACCGCGGCCCCGCACCAGCCTACTCTTCGCCGTCGCCCGGTCCGGTTCCCACCTCCGGCCGCGTCCGGTGCCACCATGCCGCCTCCCGCTGCCACTCCGGCCACCCTGAGCTGCTCTCTAACCGCGTACCTCCGGCCCTGGCCACACCCCCTGTCACCGGCCGGCGCCTTGCGCTCCTCCGTGGCCTCGCCGTGGCCATGAACCTCCACCGCGTACCGCTCCGGCTGGCGCCCCGTGGCCCCATGCCCCGGTGGCCTCGTCCCGCCCTGCGGGCGAGTGCTCGCTCGGGTGCGCCCGCACCCGCTGGACCAAACCCGCCAAGGCCCCTGGGGCCTATGACAGATGGGCCCCACGCCCAGAACGTTTTAAAAAAAGAATTTAAAATATATATTAATAATAACAATAATAAAAATATTAGTTAATGAGTTAATTAAAGAATTAATTAACTTAATTAATCATAATTAGATTAATTTCATCACTAATTAATCTAATTAACTGTTAGCTAACTAATCAGTCAATGACATGCGGGACCCTCACGTCAGTTTGACCCAGTCAACGCTCTGTTGACTGCTGACGTCATGATGACGTCAGCATACACTATTCTGGATAATGTTGATTTAAAATAATTTAGTAAATTCTAAAAATGATTTAAATCTTTTAAAATTAATATAAAATAATTCGTAGCTCAGATGGAAAAACTTTGTACATGAAAGTTGCTCAGAACGACGAGGCAAATCCGAATACGCAACTCGTTCGTCCGCCACGCGTCCCTAGCGTAGTGAACCTGCAACATTTCACCTCCGGTTCATCTGTCCGAAAACGTGAAACATCGGGGATACTTTCCCAGATGTTTCCCTCCTTCACCGGTATCACCTCCTACTGCGTTAGGTCACATCTAGCACCGTGTATTGCCATGCTATGCTTTGTGATACTTTGATTGCTCTGTTATTTATTGTGTTCCCCCTCCGTTACTTCTTTCCGGTAGACCCCGAGACTGCCGGCGACCCCCAGTTCGACTACGGAGTTGATGACCCCTCCTTGCCAGAGAAACCAGGCAAGCCCCCCCCCCCCTTGATCACCAGATATCGCCTATTCTCCTCTATACTACTTGCATTAGAGTAGTGTAGCATGTTACTGCTTTTCGTTAATCCTATTCTGATGCATAGCCTGACATTGTTGCTACATCTGTTGATACCTTACCTGCAATCCTAAATACTTAGTATAGGAGGCTAGTTTATCATCATTGGCCCTACATTCTTGTCAGTCTGCCTTGCTATACTATCGGGCCGTGATCACTTGGGAGGTGATCACGGGTATATATTATACAGACATACATGCTATACAGAGAGTGACTAAAGTCGGGTCAGCTCGTTGAGTACCCGCAGGTGATTCCGATGTGGGGGCTGGAAGGACAGGTGGCTCCATCCCGGTAGAGGTGGGCCTGGGTTCCCGACGGCCCCCGACTGTTACTTTGAGGCGGAGCGACAGGGCAGGTTGTGACCGCTTGGGAGAGAGGTGGGCCTGGCCCTGTTTGGCGTTCGTGGATACTTAACACGCTTACCGAGATCTTGGTATTTGATCTGAGTCTGGCTACTGGCCTATACGCACTAACCAACTACGTGGGAACAGTTATGGGCACTCGATGTCGTGGTATCAGCCGAAGCCTTCTTGACGTCAGCGACGTAGCGGTGCGCGCCGGATTGGACTGGAACGCCTACTCTTGTATAAGAGAGGCTAGGTCTGCTTCTGGCCGCCCTCGCAACATGCAGGTGTGCAATGGGCGATGGGCCCAGACCCCTGCGCGCATAGGATTTAGACCGGCGTGCTGACCTCTCCGTTGTGCCTAGGTGGGGCTGTGACGTGTTGATCTTCCGAGGCCGGGCATGACCCAGGAAAGTGTGTCTGGCCAAATGGGATCGAGCGTGTTGGGTTATGTGGTGCACCCCTGCAGGGAAGTTAATCTATTCGAATAGCCGTGATCTTCGGTAACATGACGACTTGGAGTTGTACCTTGACCTTATGACAACTAGAACCGGATACTTAATAAAACACACCCTTCCAAGTTCCACAGACAACTCGGTGATTGCTTTTCCACAGGGCGACGAGGGGAGGATCGCCGGGTAGGATTATGCTATGTGATGCTACTTGGAGATGCTACTTGGAGGACTTCAATCTACTCTCTTCTACATGCTACAAGACGGAGGCTGCCAGAAGCGTAGTCTTCGATAGGACTAGCTATCCCCCTCTTATTCTGGAATTCTGCAGTTCAGTCCACTGATATGGCCTCCTTACACATATACCCATGCATATGTAGTGTAGTTCCTTGCTTGCGAGTACTTTGGATGAGTACTCACGGTTGCTTTTTCCCCCTTTTTCCCCCTTTCCTTTCTTTCTGGTTGTCGCAACCAGATGCTGGAGTCCAGGAGCCAGGCGCCACCTTCGACGACGATTCCTACTACCTGGAGGTGCCTACTACTACATGCAGCCCGCTAACGACGACCAGGAGTAGTTTAGGAGGATCCCAGGCGGGAGGCCTGCGCCTCTTTCGATTTGTATCCCAGTTTGTGCTAGCCATCTTATGGCAACTTGTTTAACTTATGTCTGTACTCAGATATTGTTGCTTGCGCTGACTCGTCTATGATCGAGCACTTATATTCGAGCCCCCGAGGCCCCTGGCTTGTATTATGATGCTTGTATGACTTATTTATGTTTTAGAGTTGTGTTGTGATATCTTCCCGTGAGTCCCTGATCTTGATCGTACACGGTTGCGTGCATGATTAGTGTACGATTGAGTCGGGGGCGTCACAGTCGGCCAACCCGAGGGTCATCTTTATTTTAGCCCCCCCGGGCAGTGCTTGTCTAAGTGTTGGTCCGAACTGAGCTGCCTGCGGGGCCACCTCGGGGCAACTTGAGGGTTGGCTTTACTCGTAGCTAGTCTCATCCGGTGTTGCCCTGAGAACGAGATATGTGCAGCTCCTATCGGGATTTGTCGGCCCATCGGGTGGCTTTGCTGGTCTTGTTTTACCATTGTCGAAATGTCTTGTAAACCGGGATTCCGAGTCTGATCAGGTCTTCCTGGGAGAAGGTAGATCCTTCATTGATCGCGAGAGCTTATCATGGGCTAAGTTGGGACACCCCTGCAGGGTATAAACTTTCGAAAGCCGTGCCCGCGGTTATGGGCAGAGGGGAATTTGTTAATGTCCGGTTGTAGATAACTTGACACCAGATCCGAATTATAACGCATCAACCGCGTGTGTAGCCGTGATGGTCTCTTCTCGGCGGAGTCCGGGAAGTGAACATGGTCTTTGGGTTATGTTTGATGTAAGTAGGAGTTCAGGATCACTTCTTGATCATTGCTAGCTTCACAACCATTCCATTTGCTCTCTTCTCGCTCTTATTTGCGTATGTTAGCCACCATATCATGCTAAGTCGCTGTTGCAACCTCACCACTTTACCCCTTCCTTTCCCTTTAAGCTTTGCTAGTCTTGATTCCCATGGTAATGGGATTGCTGAGTCCTCGTGGCTCACATATTACTACAACAACAATTGCAGGTACAGGTTATGCGATGGTCATGACGCGAGAGCGATGTCTGCTTGCTTTGGAGTTCTTCTTCTGCTTCTTCTTCGATCAGGGGATAGGTTCCAGGTTGGCAGCCTGGGCTAGCAGGGTGGATGTCGTTTGAGTTTCTATTTGTGTTTCATCCGTAGTCGGATGTTGATATCTTGTATTGTGATGTTGTATTCGTGTGGCATTGTATGCCTTATGTCTGTATCCCTACCTATTATGTAATCTTGATGTAATGATATCCACCTTGCAAAAGTGTTTCAATATGCGATTCTATCCTTGGTGGGACCTTCGAGTCTCTTTAGGATAGTATCGCATATTCGGCGTGACAAGTTGGTAATCAGAGCCTCGACGGACCATAGGACCCCCCTTGATTGTTGGCCGTTGTTGAGTCTAGAAGAAAACTATTTTGAGTCTTAGGATTATATATATCGGAGAGTAGGATTCTTTTTACTCATCAGCCCCCTTCGTCGCTCTGGTGAGGACTCTCGACGTAGATGTTTTGTCTTTCCTCTCCTCAATTTTTCACATTTTTTTTAGGATCACACAGGTATCTTGGAATCGTTCCGATGGTTTTGTGACGAGAACATTGTTCTTGCTGCCTCCTGTCTTTTATGTGGCAGTGACCCGGGGAGTTGAGCTCCGAGGTGTTGTCGTCACAATTTTATCGTTGCAGTTCTGGAATACCTGAGTTTTGCCGACATCGAAAATCTCTTTTATGCAGTTGTTGGTGAGATAACCTCGACGCCACCCAGTACCGGGGCGGGAGTTCGAGAGTATTGCCATAGCTCGTATAACAGATGCTTTTCGAAGGTTGAGGTACACAATTTCCGAAGGTTTCTTGGTTATGTGTTGACGGATGGATACAGCTGGATGTAGGGATTGTTAGTTTGGGTGAGATATATTGCTTCCCCTGTATCCCCAACACCAGATTGCATAACCAGAATGTTTCGGGAGTTTATGGGTGGGAATTCAAGTAGCTCCTAGAATATCTTTCTAACAGATGCATGATATGGGATTGGGTAAATCTCTATCATATGTATTTGTTCCGGCTTATTCTGCAAGCCAAATCCTTTGTTTTGTTTTATTTGTGGTATTCGAGTTGCTTCGAAGTCAAATGTTGAATCCATACCTTTCCTAAACGGTGTTCTCATATTGTTATGTGAATACTAATCCTTTTGATCATTGAGGTTGTCATGTTAATTCTTTTTAAACCGGTGTGCTTCTCCTCAGGTGGATCTGATCATTTCAACATTCGCGAGATCAATTCTAAGTTTTCTCAACGGTGTTTGTTTCGTTCATTCCAAGTTGTCTTTGTTTTTCCCCACCCTCCCACCCTTTTCTTCAAGGACTCATTTATTTTAATCAAGTATCTATTTATTCATGTGAAGTCACTTCACTCTTTTCAATCAATGTTCTGATCCGGTGATCCCTCGTGAAGATGCTCACGAGCTTCAACTTCATCATCCTTCGTTCTTTTTTCTTCTCCGGTGGATCCAATTCAAGCTTTCAGTGTTGATCATATTCCTTTCCTCGTGTCAAATGCTTTCTCATGCCAGTGCACCTCTCATTCACTCACCTCTTGCTTTTCATTTGTTCCAGAGTGTTGAAGGTATCTCAGAAGATTTGTGTTTCCATTCTTAATCCGTCCAAGCTATTTGGAGATTGTTATCTCATTCAAGCCATTTAATTCAACCGGTGCAATCTCTCTTTAAAATCATTTTCAATGGTGTTTTCTTCTGAGTGGGCCCTAACCCATAGGTCTTTTCCCAGGATCTTACCTGACTCTTTAAATTATCAGGAGCGATTCTCAAATTCATTTCCAAGTTTGACGTAAGAATGAATTTCCATCAGTCATATTCCTTCTCCAAGATCGCTTTCAGAATATTTTCATCGTTGGTTCATCATTTCTATTCTTCTTTTTTCTGGAGTGTCTCAACAATTGGGTGGTGTTTCTCCTCGTCATTCTCAGATTTTGAAGACCGAAGAAGAGTTCCTCTTAAATCCTTACCCGTTCTTCCAAAGATGTGTAGTCCAAGCTTGATGCCATCCTCTCATAATTGTTTTTGATTGTGAGAATTCTTTTCTTACCATCTGGAGCATTTCATGAGTTGTTTCCATTTCTTTCCTCCGAAGGCCATCAGGTCATAATTCTTCATTCTCAGCGTGTAGCTATCATTCTCCAAGTCTTACCGATGCATCGTTCAAATACCCTCTAATCAGTTCATGATCTCTTCATTCTCATGTATCTAAATCCCCTCAAGTATCTTCATTCCTTTTCCAATTCTTCCCGGTGAATTGTGCCTTTGCTACTTTCATTTTCAATTCTTATGGTGGTTCGTTCAAGATTTCACTTCCTTCGTTATCATATCAAATATTCGTTGTTTCCAAATCCCACCGGTGGTTCCATCAATACCTTCTCAAGTTTACGCTATATCCCTCTTAATCCTTTCTACGAGAATAAGTAGTATGCCAAATCCATTGCTTGTCATCAATTTAATTTGATGAAGGATAAGCATACAATAAATCTTATTCTTATTTCCTCAAGGTAATTCAATTCTTTCCTTCCGGAGATTGTTCATGATGAAGTAATTCTCGGCTCTAGTGTTTCATCTTTTCTTTTTCCAGAGTTCCAAGCTCTCTCAATTATATTGCCGTGAAGCTCCATCTAAATCATCGCAAGGCTTCACCTTGTGTTTTCTACTTCTCTTTCTTTTTATCATCCTTTTATTACTGGAGTTCTTCATGGAGGCTCTACATGGTGGTTCATCAAGGAGCCCTTTCATTCTTAAATAGTTCGTGAAGATTTCTCACAGAGTTAAGATCCGCCAAGCTATACTCAAAAAATAAACATGGTGCCCAACACATGGTTTTTTTCTAAGGAGTTCAAGTATTCTTCATCTTGCATTTCGAAGTGCAATTTTTTCTACCTTATCTTTTGAGGTGGTGTTATGTCACTCTTGACAATTTCCTTCATGTTTCATGATTCACATGTTGTCAAGAATGAGGTATATTTAAATCCATCAATCTCTTCGTTGGAGTTATCTTGGTATAGATTTCACGTAAAGCCTTCCCTAAGGAATGTTGCTATTTGTGGTGCTTATCAATGATCTGAGTTTTCTCCTATCCTCTCGGCGAAAGAAGTTGTTATCTCTTCTTTGATCTCAAGCAAGCAATTGTTTTTCGTTAGTGGCAGAATTTCACTTCAAGTGTTGAGATGCTTCCATAAGCCCACTACAAGCTTATTCTTTTCGTTGTTGGTTTCCCAACAACTCTGTTATAACCTTCTTGGAAGGGTTCTTTCCAAGCTCATTTGTGACAAAAGTTGGCATTTTCTACTCCATTATGTTATTCCAATGATCTATCTTCTATTCTTTCTTCCAGAGGCATTGTGATGTTGCTCTTTTCACTCATCATCTCGAATTTTGAGGATCATGTTTTTCGTGCTTATCCATTTAACCAGAGTGTTGTGTCTTCTCTTCAAGTTCTTTTCATCTTATCAAGTTTTCCTTTATCTATCAGTCGGAGTGCTGCCCAAATTATATCAATCTTATTCCTTCTCTATCTAGTTTTAACCGGAGGGGTTTCAATATCTATCTTATCACTAAACCTCTTGGTACTCGTCGTATCCCTTGTTCCCCTTTTCTAACGAAGTGTTTTCAACTTCGTTCATCTTTGTTGTTTTCTTTCTTTCATTTTGCTCAACCTCTCAAGGTTCGTGGTTTCACTCGTTTGTCGAAGAAGCAACTTAGTTTTACCTCTTCTCTTCCTCTTCTGTTTCACTCCGGTGCCATCCTAGATCTTGGGACGAGATCCTCTTGTAGTGGTGGAGTGTTGTAACACCCCGGATGCAACTTTCCATATTCATAACTCCAACTCTTGCCTTTTCCGGAGATGTGATATGTTATTTCCTCCGTGTTTGGGTTTTGCCTTTTGTTTTGCATTTTGTTCATGCCTTGCATGTCATCTCATAGCATCATGCGCATTGCATCTGCATGCTTTCATAAAACTCGTAGCCATTCGCAGTTGCCCTTTCTCTCTTTGCCTCCGTTAGTATTTTGTCAGGCCCTTGTCCTCGTTGACCTTTCTTAGACCGACCATTTTGTTGTTGCCCGACCGTTTGACCCTCTTTCCACAATACTCAAACCCCTCGCGCACGTCCGAAACCGGCCCCGAACCTGACCCGCTCAGTCGTCACCGTTGGATCCAGATCATCCCCAAATATCTATAAAATATCTCTGTTTTCTTATTTGGGCTCCCTAGCCTATTTTTCTCCACCGCCGGATTTTGATCGGAGGGACGAGATAGCCCCTAACCTAATCCCACTACTATATAAACCGAGCTAACCCTAAAATCTCGGATGGCTGTCCCATCAATCCCCTCGCCGCCGCCGCTCCTTCCAAATCCTCCTCGGTTTCCTCAGCCACCCAACCAGCCTCCTCCTTCCCGATCGAGATCGCCAAGCCTCCAGTTTCTCCTTGATTTCCCGCAGCCGCCACTCCCTGCTCGATCTCCCCTGCCAATCCAACCACCACAACCCACGCATACCTCCCTGTTCCCCTCGTCGCGAGCCAGGGGCAGGAGCTCCCTGCCGCCTCCTACCTCATGCCATCCCCGCCATCCACCAGTAGCAGCAGGCCGAGGCCCTCCTCCCGCTCGTATCCAACACCGGCAGCCGCGGTGCTCCCCTTCTCCGTCGCGTCGCCAACCTCTCCGGCCAGGCCGTCCCCGCTCCTCTACCTCCTTCCTCTCCCTTCTCCGTCTCTCCCTCGCCTCACATCTCTCCGTCTGTGTTTTTTCGATCAGGAGCATCACCACCTCATCCCTGGAGCCACCCCTGCCGGATCCGCGTCCTCGCCATGCCTCTGGTCCACCCGTCGTTCCTCACCCGCCCGAGGGCGCCGTCGTCCCCCGTTCCAGCGTGGCCGCTGCCGGCCTCATCTCTCTGCAAGGGAGACGAGCCCCTTGCTCGTTGACCTCGGCCTCCTCAAGCCCGGCGCCGCCAAGCCGCTTCCTCGCCAGATTCTCCTCCCTGCCATCACCTGCGCCGCCCCGGTGACGCGCCATCGACCACGAGCCCTGCTGCCGTCGTTGCCTTTGCTCCTCGCCTCTGCTTCGCGCTGCATCGAGCAACCGCTCGGGAACAAGCGCTCGACTACGTGCGTTGACCGTGCACGCATGGACCATGAGGCCTCGTTCGCCTCCAGCCAATCCTCCAGGGCCCAACCCAAGCCAGCCGGTGTGCCTTGGCCTCTCCATCGATCTGGGCCTCAGCCCATGGGTGAGCTCCCCACAGCCCTCCTCTATGTTCAGCCCAGTAGTGCTCCAGATTCGTCCTGCATCGTTTTTTTTGTTCTGGACGTTTTAGCTATTTTTCCAGAGTTTGCAGTTTTGCAGAAAAACCCTCAAACATCATGCATTTAATAACTCACAAATGGTGCATCGGATTAAAATGATTTAAACATGCAAGATGCTTACAATTTCGTCTAGTTTCATATTTGGCCACTTTCATCCATGTTTGAAATGTTTAAAATGCGATTTGATTAAATTTGCTCAAATGCCATGTTAAAATGATTTATTTGATAACTAAATAACTATAGCTCGGTTTAAATAAACTTTATATGTAAATGGGTTGGAAAAATGCCTAGTTTAACATGGTCCACTTTATTTTCCTTTTTAACAACATTAAAATTGTGTTTAGGGAAGAACATTACCAAATTCGAATATTGCTTATGAGGATTTTTCTGGAATTGTTGTTTGTTCTTTCCGGCCTCATTTAAAATTGCCTAGATAGGTAGTTTTGTTATACTTCACCTCTTGCAATATTAATCAACATTTAATATTGTTGGGTACATAAATAAGAGTGAACTAAATTAATGAATGTGGTGTTTCGTCAATATGCAACTCGTTGCATATTGAGCTCCACTTAATTTGTAGTATTGTTTGTGCACTTTGCCATGCCATGCCTCATTAAACCGGACATGCATCATACTTGATTGTGCATCATGCCATGATTATGCTTGTGCGTTTACCATGTTATTTGCTTCTTTTCGGGTTGCTTCTCTCGTTAGCTTTGGTTTCGTTCCAGAGTTGTGAGGATTCGTTCGACCACATCCGCTCGTCTTCTTCATGGACTCGTTCTTCTTCCTAGCGGGATTTCAGGCAAGATGACCGCTACCCTGGATCTCACTACTAGCATTGCTATGCTAGTTGCTTCGTTCTATTGCTATGTTGCGTTACCTATCTTTTGCTCCTCAAGCCTCCCAAATTGCCATGAACCTCTAACCTTTGACACCCTTCCTAGGAAACCATTTCTTGGCTATGTTACTGCTTGCTCAGCCCCTCTTATAGCTTTGTTAGTTGCAGGTGAAGTTGAAGATTTCTCCATGGTGGACAGGTTTATGTTGGGATATCACAATATCTCTTATTTAATTAATGCATCTGTATACTTGGTAAAGGGTGGAAGGCTCGGCCTTATGCCTGGTGTTTTGTTCCACTCTTGCCTCCCTAGTTTCCGTCATACCGGTGTTATGTTCCCGGATTTTGCGTTCCTTACGCGGTTGGGTGATTTATGGGACCCCCTTGATAGTTCACTTTGAATAAAACTCCTCCAGCAAGGCCCAACCTTGGTTTTACCATTTGCCTCACCACCACCTATACCCTTCCCTTGGGTCGGCCAACCCGAGGGTCATCTTTATTTTAGCCCCCCCGGGCCAGTGCTTGTCTAAGTGTTGGTCCGAACTGAGCTGACTGCGGGGCCACCTCGGGGCAACTTGAAGGTTGGTTTTACTCGTAGCTAGTCTCATCCGGTGTTGCCCTGAGAACAAGATATGTGCAGCTCCTATCGGGATTTGTCGGTGCATCGGGCGGCTTTGCTGGTCTTGTTTTACCATTGTCAAAATGTCTTGTAAACCGGGATTCCGAGTCTGATCGGGTCTTCCTGGGAGAAGGTATATCCTTCGTTGATCGCGAGAGCTTATCATGGGCTAAGTTGGGACACTCCTGCAGGATATAAGCTTTCAAAAGCCGTGCCTGTGGTTATGGGCAGAGGGGAATTTGTTAATGTCCGGTTGTAGATAACTTGACACCAGATCCGAATTAAAATGCATCAACTGCGTGTTTAGCCGTGATGGTCTCTTCTCGGTGGAGTCCGGGAAGTGAACACGGTCTTTGGGTTATGTTTGACGTAAGTAGGAGTTCAGGATCACTTCTTGATCATTGCTAGCTTCACGACCGTTCCATTTGCTCTCTTCTCGCTCTTATTTGCATATGTTAGCCACCATATCATGCTTAGTCGCTGCTGCAACCTCACCACTTTACCCCTTCCATTCCCTTTAAGCTTTGCTAGTCTTGATACCCATGGTAATGGGATTGCTAAGTCCTCGTGGCTCACAAATCACTACAACAACAGTTGCAGGTACAGGTTATGCGATGGTCATGACGCGAGAGCGATGTCTGCTAGTTTTGGAGTTCTTCTTCTGCTTCTTCTTCGATCAGGGGATAGGTTCCAGGTCGGCAGCCTGGGCTAGCAGGGTGGATGTCGTTTGAGTTTCTGTTTGTGTTTCATCCGTAGTCGGATGTTGATATCTTGTATTGTGATGTTGTATTCGTGTGGCATTGTATGCCTTATGTATGTATCCCTACCTATTATGTAATGTTGATGTAATGATATCCACCTTGCAAAAGCGTTTCAGTATGCGATTCTATCCTTGGTGGGACCTTTGAGTCTCTTTAGGATAGTATCGCATATTGGGCGTGACAAAAATCCCCACTAGTATATGAAGGTGACAAAATAGGAGACTCTCTATCATGAAGATCATGGTACTATTTTGAAGCACAAGTGTGGAAAAAGGATAGTAACATTGTCCCTTCTCTCTTTCTCTCTCGTTTTTTCTTTCTCTTTTTTTATTTGGGCTTCTTTGGCCTTTTTTTATTTGGGCTTCTTTGGGCTCTTTTATTTTTCATAATGTCTATAGTCTCATCCCGACTTGTGGGGGAATCATAGTCTCCATCATCCTTTCCTCACATGGGACAATGCTCTAATAATGGAAATCATCGCCTTCTATTTATTTACAACTCAAGAATTACAACTCAATACTTAGGACAAAATATGACTCTATGTGAATGCCTTCGGTGGTGTATCGGGATATGCAATGAATCAAGATCGACTTGTATGAAAGAATTATAAAGGTGACCTTGCCACAAATATGATGTCCACTACATGATCATGCAAAGCAATGTGACAATGATGCGTGTCATGATAAACGGAACAGTGGAATGTTGCATGGCAATATATCTCGGAATGGTTATGTAAATGCCATAATAGGTAGGTATGGTGGCTGTTTTGAGGAAGATATAAGGAGGTTTATGTGTGATAGAGTGTATCGTATCACGGGGTTTGGATGCACCGGCGAATTTTGCACCAACTCTCAAGGTGAGAAAGGGCAATGCACGGTACCGTAGAAGCTAGCAAATTGAGGAAGGGTAAGAGTGCGTATAATCCATAGACTCACATTAGTCATAAAGAACTCATATAGTTATTGCAAAAGTTTATTAGCCCTCGAAGCAAAGTACTATTACGCATGCTCCTAGGGGAAGGGTTGCTAGGAGTTAACCATCACGCGATCCCGACCTCCACTCATAAGGAAGGCAATCAAAGAACACCCCATGCTTCAAATTTGTCACACAACGTTCACCATACGTGCATGCTACAAAACTTGCCAACTTTAACACAAGTATTTCTCAATTTCATAATTATCCAACTAGCATGACTTTAACATTACCACCTTCATATCTCAAAAAAATTACCAAGTATCAAATTTATCATAGTGTTTAATGCACTCTATATGGAAGTTTTTATTATAGCTATCTTGGATGCTCATCATATTAGGACTAATTTTATAACCAAAGCAAATACCATGCTGTTCTAAAAGACTCTCAAAATAATATAAGTGAATCATGAAAGATCGATAATTTCTACAAAATAAAACCACCGCTGTGCTCTAAAAAGTTATAAGTGAAGCACTAGAGCAAAATTATCTAGCTCAAAAGATATAAGTGAAGCACATAGTGTATTCTAATAAATTCCAATTCATGTGTGCATAGAAAGGATGATTGTGGTAAATTAAAAAGCAAAGACTCGAATCATGCAAGACGCTCCAAGCAAAACACATATCTTGTGGTGAATAAAAATATAGCATCAAGTAAAGTTACCGATGGACGAAGACGAAAGAGGGGATGCCTTCTGGGGCATCCCCAAGCTTAGGCTTTTGGTTGTCCTTGAATTTTAACTTGGGGTGCCTTGGGCATCCCCAAGCTTAGGCTCTTGCCACTTCTTATTCCATAATCCATCAAATCTTTACCCAAAAACTTGAAAACTTCACAACACAAAACTCGACAGAAAATCTCATGAGCTCCGTTAGTGCAAGAAAACAAACCGCCACTTTAAGGTACTGTAATGAACTTATTCTTTATTTATATTGGTGTTAAACCTACTGCATTCCAAGTTCTCTATGGTTCATACCCCCCGATACTAGCCATAGATTCATCAAAATAAGCAAACAACACACGAAAAATAGAATCTGTCCAAAATAGAACAGTCTATAGTAATCTGTAACTTTCGAATACTTCTGGAAACCCAAAAATTCTACCAAATTAGGAAGTCCTAGATAATATGTATATTAATATTTGCAAAAATAATCAACTGAAAAACACGTTTTTGTGATTTATGAAAATTATTCTCTTGCGCCCAAAAGTTTCTGTTTTTCAGCAAGATAAAATTAACTAACACCGCAGGTTATCCTAAAGGTTTTACTTGGCAAAAACACTAATTAAAACATAAAACCAAATCTAACCAGAGTCTAGATGAATTATTTATTACTAAACAGGAACAAGAAGCAAATAACAAAAATAAAATTGGGTTGCCTCCCAACAAATGCTATTGTTTAACGCCCCTAGCTAGGCATTGAGATTTCGATGATGCTCAAATGAAAGACAAGAATTGAAGTGAAAAGAGAGCATCATGAAACACATGACAAACACATCTAAGTCTAACATACTTCCTATGCATAGGAATCTTTTAGGAAAACAAACTATCATAGCAAGCAAAAACTAGCATATGCAAGGAAGCGGAAAGAAACAATAGCAATCTCAACATAACGAGAGGTAATTTAATAACATGAAAATTTCTACAACCTTATTTTCCTCTCTCATAATAGTTAGATGTGGGATCATAAGAAAATTCAACAAAATAGCTGTCACATAACATATTCTTAACACGATCCACATGCATGTGAAGTTGACACTCTTCCAAAATAGTGGGATTATCATCAACTAAAGTCATGACCTCTCCAATCCCACTTTTATCAAAAATACCATAAGATTGCACATTCCCCAAATATGTGGGATCTAAAGTTGACACTCTTCAAAACCCACTTTCAATATTATTGCAAACACTATTATCAATCTCATATTCATCATGGGGCTTAAATAAATTTTCAAGATCATAAAAATAATCACCCCAATCATGATCATTGCAACAAGTAGTAGACATAGCAAAACTAGCATCCCCAAGCTTAAGGTTTTGCATATTATTAGCACAATTGACATCAAGAGAATTTATAATAACATCATTGCAATCATGCTTTTCATCAAAGGAACTATCAAGTATGGGTGCAATAGCAATGATCTCATGTTTAACATAAGGAACTATAGCAAATTCATCTTCATAAATATTGGCATCATGGACACAAGAATAGCAATCATCATGTTCGTCAAGGGATATTTCAATCAAATCATAGGAATCATAATTATCTATAGATTCATGCATATCATTATTTTCTTCCAAAGCAACGGTCATTCTCTCAACAAATTCCTTAACATAGGCATTATGAGCATAGTTTTCATAGAAATATTTAAGTATGTCGGAATTTTTAGATTTGTAGAGAGTAATATCACACTTTTCAATCAAAGAAGCAACTTCATGAGCACCCTTAAAAATGACAAATTCTTCAATTTGTTAGATATCATAGTAACTATAAACACCCTTTCCATAAGAAGATAAGATTTCATTATCATTAAACTCACATAGGTAGGGAAGGTGTTTTTTAGGGTTCTTAGAGCAACAAGTAAAATCATAAATTTCACAAAGATTCCAAGTATAGTATAGCAAACTATTTATTTGATACCATAAGAGCTTCCCCTTTTCAGACAAACGATGACGCACAAAACGATCATGCTCATCTAAAGATTTCTGATCAACTAGGCTAGGTGGCGTTTCAGCACGAGCGCATATAGATATTCCTTTTCTGTGAAACACTGAAATAGGCAAAGAACAACAATTTGGACTGGGCCTCCGGTTAATAGGTTAGTCTCAAAACTAATATAAAAGTGTATAGTAAAGCCCATTAAACATCCAAAGCAGATAATATAATAGCATGGAACAATAAAAAAATTATAGATACGTTGGAGACGTATCAGCCACCACCATGAAGCGGGGAGGATCCACTAGAGACAGAAGGATAGGATAGAACCCATTCCACCTCACCAGCTCACCCGAGCTCTAGAACACCTCTGCTCCTGAGGCTGTTCAACCACTTTACTAGTTCATCCTCAGTCCCTCGAGGAAATCCACCACAAAGATGGAGTACGGTATTACACCGCAAGGTGGACCAAACCAGGATAAACTACCGTGTCTTTCTTCTTCTTTGAGCTTGACGCACTAGGCTGTGAGGTTTCTTGAGTAGCAGGCTGGGTAGGTTGAGCTCTCCGCATGCACCCCAGAGTTCAAACCTGTCGGGGAAACTGATCCGCGAACACCTATGGGGCCGGCGGACCGTGGCCCCTTTCGGTTTGGCGGGGGGTGGAGATCGCACGAAGAGCGGATTGAGGCGAAGCACACGAGCAGTTTACCCAGCTTCGGAGCTCTCCGGAGAGATAATACCCCTACTGCTGCTTGTCTGATTATATTGTGTTTTTGCTCGAGAGAGCTAAGTGTTTTTCTGACTTCCGAATGAATCGAACCTCCTCTACGTTGCGCATGGGCCTCCTTTTATATGCTCAAGGGGTCACCGACAGGTGGCAACGCAGAGAAGGGTAAAAGCGTAAAAAGTGTTGCGGTTGGTACACCTACTTGCACAGTGTATCCTGCCTAACCATGACGGCACGGGACAAAGGCATTAAATGCCCGTCTGTGTCGCCCAAACAGTGCAGAAAGGGACCGTCAGGGACGCCACCGTTTGCCATGATGGCGATCTTGTCAGCGTCGCATGCCACCGCGCACCGCTGGCTGCACAGCCTCACGCCACGCGCGCCTGGAAAGGTCCCCAGAGCGACACATTAGTGGATGTGCTAGATCGTGGGTACAGAGTGGTTACTTGTCGCGGCAAGCGCCTTGCCGCGGTCGTCATCTTGTTGCGCCCGGAAGCTTGTCGCTCACCAGGCCTCGAGATGCCTTGGTTGGTCTTCCTGGCAAGCTCCTCTTGCCGGGGCCTTGTTGCCTTGCCGGGACGCATGGCGCGTCACGGCAAGTTCCATGGGATGCCTTGGTTGGCTTTCCCGGCAAGCTCCTCTTGCCGGGGCCTTGTCTCCTTGGCTTGAATACTTTGTTCTTGAATGGCTCCAAAGGAACCACGGAGGATCTTGGCGGTCGCCCGGCAAGCCTTGCCGCGGGGTGCTGCAACTGCCCGTGCACAAGTTCGGGATACTAGGGTACCCCTACTGTAGTACACCGATAGGAGCCCCCGGGACTGGGCCACACACGGTGCCGAGCGCTGTTGGGCCAGGCCCAAAACAGGGCATGGGCACACACGGCCTAGGCTACGCCGAATCTTGCTCCGTATCCACCGCACCCTCCCCGAACGGCACGCGTTGATTGCGGCATCGTGGGAGAGATCGTGGGTGGTTTCTTTATTCGGAAGGGTGAAACGTCTGCCCCCTCCCTCTTTATAAGCAGGGGAAACAGGGGCAGTTCGTCCACTTCGTCGGTTGCTACTCCATCCTCACAAATCTCCGCCGCTCCCCCCTTCTTCCCGAAGCCGAAGGAGAGCAGTGCTCCGCCCCCCATTGCCACCAACATCACCAACGCCGCCAACTTCCTCCACCACCTCCGCCATGGCTCCAAAAGCCGACAAGGGGAAGGGTGTGAAATCGGCCGAGGCGCAGCGGCTCGCGGCGCTGCGGAAGGAGCGGGCCCTCTTCTCCCCTCAGCTCGGTGCGAAGGAGATGAGGGAGTACTACTACCTCTTCTGGTCGACGGAGACGCGAGCGCATCCGTGCACGAGGGTACTCCCGGCCACCGCTTCGAGACTGGCTTCGAACGGGTACCCCTTTTTCGCGCTGTTCTTCTACTGCGGGCTCTGCCCGCCTTTCTCTGAATTCTTCTACGACATTATGAACACCTACGGGTTCCGCCTCCTTGACTTCACCCCCAACGCCGTTCTGACCATGGTAGTTTTTGCACATCTGTGCGAAAACTTTGTCGGAGTCCACCCAAACGTAGCCCTTTTCCGACACTTCTTCATGCCTCGAGTCGAGAGAGGAGAGCCCCTTGCCGGAGGGATCACTTGGATCTCGAGGGTCGGCAAAAAGGAAGCCTATCTGGAGGGAGAGCTCCGCAGCAAATGGGAGGAGTGGAGAGCTGAGTGGTGCTGGATCGTCAAGGAGGAGCCGCAGCCATTCACTGCCGTGCGCCAAGCCCCAATAGTACGCGGCAATGATTGGAGCAACGTGGCCCCGGAAGATGACAGGCTGAAGATTGCCGTCACCCGCATCCTTCGCCTCAGGCTTGCCGGGCTCACTGTAGGCGCTGTAGGCGCAGATTTCCTTCGCCGCCGTATCGCCCCCCTGCAGGAGAGGGGGAGACCCACCTGGGAGTTCAAGAACTCGGCGGATATCATGAGGCTGCGCCCGGGCCTCAATTTCAACTTCACGGTCTTGGAATTGGACGCGATGCTTCTGGAGCTGTTCAAGCGCGACCCCCAGCACCCATTTGTGTTGCCGCGGAATGTTGTTCCGCTGTGCAACAATTCGTCACTTGACCGCATCCGCGCGATGATGCTGTTGTGTGACTCTCACGGAATCGCCCCAACTTGGCAAGAACCTGCGGATGACGTCGTGCGAGCGTTCTTCGACGACTTGGTAGAAGTGCCGGTCCGTGCCGACGAACAGAAGAGCCTCACCCGCGACACCACCGATGTGGAGATGCAGCGCATCGCCACCAGGCTGGAAGAGGCGGTAGCAGCTGCTGCCGCGGGCGTGTTCAGGTTCACCGTGGAGGAGGCAGAGGCAGCAGAGGCGGCAAGCCTTGCCGAGCGCAAGGAGTTTGCCGGCGAGGAAGATCTTGCCGGCCCTGAAGCTGAGCCGAGCGAGCCCGGCGAGGAAGAGCCCGAACCTTCAGACAGCTTGCCGCAGGCGGAGCCCCCGGCTCCGGCAAGGAGGCGTCTTTGCAAGGCCGCGGACGTAGCGGGGCGGCCGACGGGTCAACAGCCGCCGAGCCGCGCGACACGCTCTACCACGGCAAGCACCGTTGCCGCGGGAGCGCCTCACGCCGCTGCGGCAACTGGAGCGGGGTCTTCCCGGTCCACCGCTGATGCTCCTGCCAAGCGGGCTAGGGAGCCTACTCCTCCGCCTCGCTGCACCGGAGCCGAGCTGGACTTCGATCTCTCCGCGCTCAGCTCCGACGACGAAGAAGAAGAGTAAGATCCCCTTGATGTCCTCGTAGTTCTTCAATTCTTGCTATCTTGTTGTTTTCGTCTTGTATCTGACTTGCTTCGATCTGAATCCATTCCTTTTCAGGATGCTGTCCCAGAGAGCGGCGAAGAGAGCCAAGGCCCCGATGATTGTCATCGAAGATGATCCCACCGTGTCAGCAGGGGGTGTGTCTGAGACCACCTTGACGGACCCGGCAACTACTGCCCAAAGCAGCCCCCAGCGCAGCCCCCAGCGTAAGTTTATAGTTTACTTCCTGCTGTCAGGCGCGCATGGGTGCTCTTTTCTCTACTGATATCTTGACTGTTGATTTGTGTAGGAGCAGAACAGCCCCACCAGGAATGCCCGGAAGCTGCTCCCGAAGTGCCATCTACTTCGACTACGCCGCCAAGGGAGGAGTCCCCGGCAAGGGAGTGCTCTCCGGCAAGGGAGAACTCTCCGGCAAGGGATAGTTCTCTGGCAAGGGAAGGCACCAGTGATCCTCCGGCGGTTGAGACCGCAACCGCAGATCCTAGCACAGGTAATCTTCTTGCCTGGAAACTTTCCTTGGGTTCTTCTTCTTCTGATTTTCTTTTCTGGATTTTTGCTTGACTTTTCTCCCTTTTTCGTTCCTCAGATCCATCTGCTACGGAGCCAATGGACACCGAGGACGCCGGCGAGGAAAACGCGCGCGGCAACAACGACGACGCTGCCACCACTGAAGAAAAGGCCGGTACTGATGATCCCGTCGGTGAGGAGGCCGCCAAGGCTGCCGCCGCAGAAGCAGGCGAGGGATCCGGCGATCGCACTGACGGCCCCGAGGCTGCAGGAGCTCCAGGCGCTGCACCGACCGCCGATCCCTCCACCGCTGCTGCAGAGCCAGGCTCCAAAGAGCCGCAGCCCGGCACCTACCTGAAGGCCGGCGATGGCATCTTCATCAAGCTCCCCTGGGCGTCGAGCTCTAGGGCGCCGGTCGAAGGAGAAACCTTCAACGAGGAGGTGCTCGCCTCCGCTGGGCTGGCGCTTGTCGACGCGCCAAGCAGCAGCAGCGACGAGTCTGAGGAGGAGCGGCTGCTGCGGAAGCTGCTGTCTCTTTACCGCGCCCGCCAAGCCAAACTGGCGTCCCGAGAGGCGCTCGTTGCGAAGGCGGGGGTTGACATTGAGAAGCGCGCGGAGGAGCTCCGGGGCCTCAGGCAGGAAACTCTCCGGTCCTTGGCGGAGGAGCGGGAGCAACTTCTCGAGGAGCGGAAAGCCTTCCTCCTCGAGAAGGCTGAGGCTGAAGAGAAGCAACGGCTTGTCGCTGAAAATTTATTTGCGCAAGAAGGAGAGTTGGCTCAGCGCAAGGTGACCCTTGACAGCCACGAGGAGGAACTTGCCGCGCGGGAGCAAGCAATTGGCGGGGCTGTCAAGGAGGCAAGGGATGCTGCCGCAGCTGCTGAGGCCGCCAAGAAGGAGCTGGAGGTGAAGGTGGCGCAGCTGGAGGCAGATCTCAAGGCGAGCGGCGAGGAGCTTGCCGTGCTTAAGCGCGAGCGCGAGAAGGACGCTGCCGCTCATGGTGAGCTGCAGGGTCTTCTCGCTGAGAGGGGCAAAGAGCTCAGCGCCGCCAAGGATTCAAATGCAGACCTGGAGTTGAAGCTGGCCACGTTGACTCAGACGCTGGACGTCACCAGGGAGCGAGAGGTGACCTTGTCGGAGAAGGTCAAGGCCGACGAGGCGCTGCTGGCGAATGCTGCTGCCGCCCACGACGCCTTCAGGGAGACAGTGGAGCATTGGACTGAAGGTCTTGTGGATGCTGCCGCTGCCATTGACGGGGAGTTGGCGCAGCTGGGGATGGAGGATTTTGGGTACCCCTCCGACGAGCATCTTCAACCCAGCGCCAAGCTCAGCCTGTTCTTCAAAGGCGTGGCGACGGCCCTCCAGCGACTCCGGGAGAGGATCCCAAAGCAGCTGGCCGACGAGTCGCGCAGGATCTGCGCAGGAGCTCTCCAGAAGGTGCTGATGAAGGTGGCCTTCCGCAATCCAGGCCTCAACTTCACCAACGTCCTCAAATCCTTGCCGCCGGATGCTGATCGGGATGCGCTCAAGGCCCTTGTCGCACCCATTGTGGACAAGGTGAGCGAGATCAAGAGGGTTGAGGGCGACCGCGTAGATTAGGCCGCCCTTCTTTTCTTTTTCTTTGTCGCCGCTGGTCATGTCATGAGAACATTCTGTTAGAGCTGCGACAAGTTATCTTGTAATATAACTCTGTTTTGGGTAGAGATTTGCTATGTTATTTCCTTTACTTGATTCCTTCCTTTGTATGTTTTTACCCTGCGCTTTTAGGGAACTTGTCGGCGCAGGCACCCGAGCCGCGAGCGCTGAGTGCGGGACGTCAGCAGCCTGCTGGCGGTGCTGCTTCCGACAAGAAACCTTGTCGCGACTAGCTGCAGCACACTTAAGTTGTTGAGCGGACTCGAAACAAAGTAAGGGCGCAACTAGCTACGAGTTGGTTCCTCCGCGCACAGGTTTTCCATACAAAGTACGGTCGTTCGAGGAAGATAACTTAAAAATTTAAAAACTGATTGCTCAAACTTTGGCAACTTAGCTTTTCTGTCGTTTGCTTCCCGGTAAGGCGAAACTTCCTTGAACGATGCCTGGTCCACACCGTTATCTTCTTCATTCCCCCCGGCAAACTTGTGTGCGAGGGAAATTTCCTTTCCTTTTTGAGAAAGAGAAAGAAGAGAAAATAAAGGCATGGAGCCTTATGGCTCGTTATTGCTTACCGGGGGTAGGTGCTGCACAAAGTGTCAGATAACGCATGCAAATATAAAGTAAAAAGCATGAATTTGACAAGATGTGCGGAGCGCATGAGCTTTACTTATGCACGGGATCTGCGCCCGGCTTTGTACAAAGGATTACATGCAACATCGGCAAGACTTGTACAAAAGGTGGTTGCCGGAACGGGTTCCGGCAACCGCGCCCTACGGGTAAAACTTACGAAGATGCTCAATGTTCCAGGAGTTGCTCACCGGAGTGCCATCTTCGGTCTCAAGGCGGACAGCGCCAGGCCTAGTGACTCGTTTCACCCGGTAAGGGCCTTCCCACTTCGGCGTCAACTTGTTGGAATTCTTGGCGGACTGAACGCGCCGAAGAACAAGGTCGCCTTCCTCGAAACTTCTGGCATTAACTTTGCGGCTATGGTAGCGGCGCAAAGCTTGCTGGTATCGAGCAGCTCGTACAGCAGCCTGAAGACGGTCCTCCTCAAGGAGCAGCGCGTCATCTTGTCGCAGCTGCTCTTGCTCAAACTCATCATAAGCGAGCACTCGAGGCGACCCGTATACGAGTTCCGTGGGGAGAACTGCCTCTGCTCCATAGACTAGAGCGAAAGGTGTCTGGCCAGTGGCTCGATTTGGCGTCGTCCTGATCGACCAAAGAACCACCGGCAGCTCCTCGATCCAGTTCCTTCCGCACTTGCGCAGCCTGTCGAAAGTTCTGGTCTTGAGCCCGCGCAGCACTTCAGCATTTGCCCTCTCCGCTTGACCGTTGCTTCTCGGATGAGCAACAGAAGCGAAGCAGACCTTGGCGCCAAGATCTTGGACGTACTGCATGAAGGTGCGGCTCGTGAATTGCGTGCCGTTGTCGGTGATGATCCTGTTAGGGATCCCGAAACGGCAAACAATCGACCTGAAGAACTTGACTGCTGACTGTGCTGTCACCTTCCTCACTGGTTCCACTTCCGGCCACTTTGTGAACTTGTCGATCGCAACGTACAAGTACTCAAAGCCCCCGACAGCTCGGGGAAAGGGGCCGAGGATATCGAGCCCCCAGACCGAAAATGGCCAGGATAAAGGGATCGTCTGGAGAGCTTGAGCTGGCTGGTGTATCTGTTTGGAGTGGAACTGGCACGCTTCACACTTGGTTACTTGCGCAGTTGCATCCTGGAGGGCTGTCGGCCAAAAGAAACCTTGCCGGAAAGCTTTGCCGGCAAGTGCTCTTGCGCCAATGTGGTGACCACATATGCCTCCATGTATCTCTGCCAACAGCTTTTGTCCGTCTTCCCGGCAAATACACTTCAATTTCACACCGTTGAGTCTTCTTCTGTACAGTGTACTGTCGACAAACTGGTACATACTTGACTGCCGGGCTACTTTTTCCGCTTCTTCTTGCTCTTCGGGAAGTTCTCCTGTCTGAAGGAAATGGACAATGTGCTGTGCCCATGCTGGAGCTTGTGGCTCGACAACAAGGATTAAAGGCACATCTACTGCTGCGGGAACATCCGCTTCTACGGCAAGAACTTGTGGCCCTGCCGGAGCTTGATGTTCCCCGGCAAGCTTGCCGGAGCAAAACTTGTCGGGAGCGTCTGCTACGACGGAACAAACCATAAGGCTTGCCGGAGCAGACCGCTCCTCAGCACCCTTGGTGTTGATCTTGGGGACTTTCTTGGTGGCGGCTTCAGGGAGCTCTGCCGGAAAATAATCACCAGAAATCAATTTTCTCTTCTTGCTTTGTCCAGTTGATGGTGTTACAGATGGGTGATTCAGTTTGAGCACAAAGATCCCTGGTTCCACAGGTAACTTCAGTGCGGCGCACTTCGACGGGCCATCAGCTATGTCATTCTAAGCTCTTGGAACATGTTCCATCTGCAGGCCGTCAAAGTGCTCTTCTAGCTTCCTCACTTCATCAACATATGCTTCCATCAACGGACACTGATAGTTCTTGTTCACTTGGCGGACGCCAAGCTGTGAGTCACCCCTGACAATGAGTTTCTTGATCCCAAGGTCTGCTGCGATCCTGAGACTGGCAAGCAATCCTTCATACTCTGCAGTATTGTTCGTTTCTTGCTCCTTGGGAAAGTGCATCTGGACTACGTACTTGAGGTGCTCTCCGGTGGGTGCAACAAGTAGCACGCCCGCACCGGCGCCTTGCAGCGAGAAGGCACCATCAAAGTACATCAGCCACTCTTTGCTTGCTTCCTTGACGGGGATGCACGTCTCTTGAATTTCTTCATCTGGTGTTGGCGTCCATTCTGCTATGGACTCTGCCAATGCTCTGCTTTGGATAGTTGAAGTGCTTTCAAACTTGAGGCCAAAGCTTGACAGTTCCAGCGCCCACTCGACAATCCTGCCTGTCGCTTCTGGATTTTGCAGTATCCTTTTCAGCGGAAAGCGAGTGACAACTGTGATCTCATGTGCTTGGAAGTAATGGCGCAGCTTTCTCGAGGCCATGAGGAGGCCGAAAAGCAGTTTCTGCACACCAGAGTACCTTGACCTAGCCCCCTGCAGAAGGGAGCTGACAAAGTAAACTGGGCGCTGCACCATTCTCTTCTGCACCTTCTCATGCTCCTGCGCAGATCCATCCTTGTCGGGACCAGAGCTTGCCGGTGAAGTCCTCTGCTTGTCGCCGGATGTATCCGCCGTGGTTGCTGGCTCGTCGTCCGCCTCCCTCTCCGCTACTAACGCAGCACTAACCACTTGATTGGTTGCCGCTATATATAGCAGCAACTTCTCTTGTGGCTTAGGTGCGACAAGTGTTGGAGTGGAGGACAGGTATCTCTTCAAGTCCTGCAGCGCAGCCTCCGCTTCCGGAGTCCATTTCATTGGACCTGCCTTTTTCAAAATTTTGAAAAATGGCAGGGCGCGCTCGGCAGACCTAGAGATAAACCTGCTGAGAGCAGCTATACAACCGGCAAGTCTTCGTACATCCTTGACGCGCTTTGGTTTTTCAATCTGCTCAATGGCCTTGATCTTGTCGGGATTGGCCTCAATTCCCCGCTGAGACACGAAGAACCCGAGAAGCTTGCCGGAGGGGACTCCAAACACGCACTTCTCGGGGTTAAGCTTGAGGTTGATCTTGCGCAGATTTGCAAAGGTTTCGTCTAAATCTTGAATTAGGGTCGCTTTGTCCTTGCTCTTGACCACTATGTCATCCATGTAGGCTTCCACATTTCTGTGCATTTGCGGTTCAAAAGCGTCATGGACTACCCTTGCAAATGTTGAACCAGCATTCTTCAAACCGAAAGGCATCCGTACGAAACAGTATGTGCCACATGGGGTAATGAATGCGGTTTTCTCCTCATCCTCTTCTGCCATGAAGATCTGATGATATCCTGAGTATGCATCAAGAAATGAAAGCAAGTCACATCCGGCCGTGGAGTCAACAATCTGGTCGATGCGCGGCAAGGGAAATGGGTCTTTGGGGCAAGCTTTATTAACATCGGTAAAGTCAATACAAAGCCTCCATTTCCCGTTTGCCTTACGCACGACTACAGGATTGGCCAACCACGTAGGATGGAGCACTCCTCTGACAAGGCCTGCTGCTTCCAATTTCTTGATCTCTTTTGCAATGAATTCTTGGCGCTCCAATGCCTGTTTCCTGACTTTCTGCTTGACGGGCCGCGCATGAGGACAGACGGCAAGATGGTGCTCGATTACTTTCCTGGGAACACCGGGGATGTCAGACGGTTGCCATGCAAACACGTCGACGTTCGCCCGCAGGAAAGCAATGAGCGCGCTTTCCTATTTAGGGTCAAGAGTGGCACTAATGGTGAAGGTACCACCAGTGCTGTCCTCCTTGGCGGACACCTTCTTGGTCTCTGGTGGAGCTGCCATTGTTTTCTTACACTTGCCGGTGGAGCTCGATGGTGCGTCCTCGACGGTAGCGCAGCACTCCGAGAGGTGCGCTTGCCGAGTGGCATCAGAGCTCTTGCCGGACTTGGTCCTCTTCTTCCCCCCGGGAGCTTCAGCGGCAAGTGAGTTGCGATCTGTTGGGGCTGCTGCTTCCCGGTAAATCTTGTCGGCGCAGATAAGGGCATCCTTCTTGTCGCCAGGGAAAGAGATGACACTTATCGGGCCTGGCATCTTTAGTACGTTGTATGCATAATGAGAGGCTGCCATGAACTTGGCGAGTGCTGGACGGCCAAGTATCCCATTGTAAGGCAATGGAAAGTCAGCAACGTCAAAAGTGACCCTCTCAGTCCTGAAGTTTAACTCGCTGCCAAATGTCACAGGCAATGTGATCTTTCCCTTCGGTTTGCTCCTCCCTGGATTGATTCCTTGGAATGTGCCGGTCTCTTCGAGCTCGCCATCAGGGATCTGGAGTTTTTGGAGTACTGCGGAGGAGATCAAGTTCAAGCCGGCCCCGCCGTCAACTAGCATCTTAGTGACCTTGAGGTTGCGGATAGTTGGTGAAACCAACATCGGCAAGCACCCTACCACAGTTATGCGATCAGGGTGATCCTCAATATCAAAGATGATAGGCGTGCTGGACCATCTCAGAGGCTTGCGTGACTCGACGGGTGGTTCTGCCGCATTGACTTCCCGCACCCATTGCTTGAGCTGGCGGTGCGAAGTATGCAGGGAAGCACCACCGTCAATGCACAGGACCTCTGTGGCTTTCTGGAACTCCTGCTCGTCGGTCTCATCTTCATCCATATCTTCATCGTTGTCGTCGTCTTCATCCTTGTCGCGGCCGCGGGGAGGTCTGTCTCCTTGCCGCTGCTTGGCCTTGCCGCGGCGTCCTCCTCGGCCGGGACATTTCTTGCTGGCTCCCCCAGCACCTTCCTGGGCCTTCTCCTTGTCACGCCGCTCGTATTCAGCCTTTTGCTGCTCAACAAGCTGCTCGACCTTCTTGCAGCTCTGGAGGTCATGGCCCTTGGTGCGGTGGATCTTGCAATACTGCTTGCTGGTGTTGTCCTGCTTGTCGGCGACCGCCACAGCTGCGGCAACCTCCTTGCCGGAGCTACCAGCTTCGGCTTTCTTGCCGGATTGCTCAACAACTAGCACATCTTTGCCTTTCTTCTTCCTGTTGTTCCGCCGCCGGTTCTTCCTTGCCGGGGCAGTGTCCTCACTATCAGATCCTTCTGCTCCTGTGTTCTCTCCGGGGAGTTTCCTCCCTTCCTCAGCACGTGCACACTTGTCGGCCAGGGCATATAGCTCACTGACATTCTGATCTTGCACATCGCCATCTCCTCCCGCATCCTGTGGTTCCGCACGTTCTGATGGAACACGCTGATTACCGCGGCAGGGTGGACATCTGGGATGTTGTGCTGTACGCGGCTGAATCTTTGAATGTACTTGCGCAGGGGCTCTCCTCCCTTCTGGGCGAGCAGATGAAGGTCGCTCTCTTGGCCATGAGGCTTGTGGCCGCCTGTAAAGGCGCCGACAAACTGATGGCACGGATCAGCCCAGGATGATATGGAGTTGTCTGGCAAGTGCATGAGCCAGGATCTGACATTGGGCTTGAGCACCAGCGGGAAGTAGTTGGCAAGGATCTTGTCGTCCCTTCCTCCGGTAGCATGCCCACGATGGTGTAGATGCTAAGGAACTCCGACGGATGCGTCTTACCGTCGTACTTCTCCGGTACGTCTGGCATGAAATTCTTCGTACTGGGCCACTGGACCTGCCGCAGCTCATGAGTGAACGCAGGGCAACCTACCGCGTACGGCAAGTCGCCCGGTTCCCCTGGCGCATGGACGTCAACAGAGGGCCCAACGCGCTTGTCGGATTGACGTCACGCTTCTCTTCGGCGCTCGATGCGAGTACGAGCGTCTTCTTGCTGTCGTTCATGAAGGACTTGGCGCTGATCGCGACGAGCTCGTGGATCTGACGATGCGGTGGAGTCGCTGTCGAGGTGGATCCGGCGAGTTGGTGATCTTGGCCTTCGGGGTGGAGAGTGCATGGTGGTTGCACCCCCACCGGTTTCGTCACCACCGGCTCGTGCCTGGCAGTGCCGCCGCGGCTGCGATGCAGTTGGCTGCCGCGGAGTGTCGCTGTTGGCGAAGCCGATGAGACTCTGAATGGTGGCCCTCCATTGGTCGATCTTGTCTTCCGCTGGAGGGTAACCCAGGAGCAGCTGAGCTCGCGCCAAAGCTTCTGCTTTAGTGGTGGGAGGCAGTGGCGAACGGTGCGAGGAGCGGGATATGCTTGGACTTCTAACTATGTTAGAAGGAGCAGCACCCCGTCCAGGCGACCGTGTCTCGCTCATGCTAGCACGTTGGCGTGCATGCTGGTCTTCAGCACCCCGAGATCCACCAGCTCGATCTTGTCCCAGCGAACGTATGGTACTGCGAATACCATGACGCTATCGGTCCTGCGCCTCCTGAGATGGGCGCGGTACTTGTACGGACGCCAGGTCTGCGCAGCCTTGTCCTTGGACCTGGCAGCATCGTGAGCTTCCTCGTCGACGTCCGTTCTTCCACCGGCGCCTAACCCACCACCCGTTTGCTCCGGTGGTGGTGGAAATGACGTGGACGGAGCAGTTGCCGCCAAAGACTTCTTCTTCGGTGGCATGTCGATGAAGAAAATGAAGATCTAGCTCATGTGAACGCCGGATCAGGTTCACGCAATCTCGACGCCCCCTACCTGGCACGCCAAATATGTCGGGGAAACTGATCCGCGAACACCTATGGGGCCGGCGGACCGTGGCCCCTTTCGGTTCGGCGGGGGGCGGAGATCGCACGAAGAGCGGATCGAGGCGAAGCACACGAGCAGTTTACCCAGCTTCGGAGCTCTCCGGAGAGATAATACCCCTACTGCTACTTGTCTGATTATATTGTGTTCTTGCTCGAGAGAGCTAAGTGTTTTTCTTGCTTCCGAATGAATCGAACCTCCTCTACATTGCGCATGGGACTCCTTTTATATGCTCAAGGGGTCACCGACAGGTGGCAACGCAGAGAAGGGTAAAAGCGTAAAAAGTGTTGCGGTTGGTACACCTACTTGCATAGTGTATCCTACCTAACCCTGACGGCAGGGGACAAAGGCATTAAATGCCCATCTGTGTCGCTGAAACAGTGCAGAAAGGGACCGTCAGGGACGCCACCATTCGCCACGATGGCGATCTTGTCAGTGTCGCATGCCACCGCGCACCGCTGGCTGCTCAGCCTCACGCCACGCGCGCCTGGAAAGGCCCCCAGAGCGACACGTTAGTGGATGTGCTAGAGCATGGGTACAGAGTGGTTACTTGCCGCGGCAAGCGCCTTGCCGCGGCAAGCGCCTTGCCGCGGTCGTCGTCTTGTCACGCCCGGAAGCTTGTCGCTCACCAGGCCTCGAGATGCCTTGGTTGGTCTTCCCGGCAAGCTCCTCTTGCCGGGGCCTTGTTGCCTTGCCGCGGCAAGTTCCTTGGGATGCTTTGGTTGGCCTTCCCGGCAAGCTCCTCTTGCCGGGGCCTTGTCTCCTTGGCTTGAATACTTTGTTCTTGAATGGCTCCAAAGGAACCACGGAGGATCTTGGCGGTCGCCCGGCAAGCCTTGCCGCAGGGTGCTGCAACTGCCCGTGCACAAGTTCGGGATACTAGGGTACCCCTACTCTAGTACACTGACAAAACCTCTCAAGGGTTTGTGGAACCCGAAATATGATATTTGGCGTGCCAGGTACTGGTGTGTCGGGTCTTCTCTCCCATCGATCAATCAACTGCTACTCTTACGCTTCCATAGACGACGCCCCGAGAGCCCATGTTGAGCACTTGGTTTTCCGGCCAGCTCCAATAGAATCTGCCGACAAGGAGGACCTCCACTCCACGCTGCTTGCAGCTTGCGCTCCGCCAAGTGTTGTCGACCGCGGGAGGCACGGGTAGCCGCCCCCCTCTCGCGCTGCGTCGCAACCGGGCCGCTGCACGGTCTTCAAGCTACGCCGCGACGACAGCACCACACACTCGCTGGGAGCAGGTGAACATGCAAGTTGCGGTCATCATGGCTCGAGAGCTGCTGAGGTGCAGGCTGGCAGAGGGCGGCCACGACGCCCTGTTGGAACGGGTCGCCGAGTTGCTGGATGCTACATGCAGGGGCGTAGCACCGTTCTGCACCCTGCCCATGTTGCAAGCTGTGGAGGGGGCGCGTGCTTGCCCTCGTCATGCCCGCGCTCCCCTTCTCGAGGCCCCTGAAGAGCCTCTCGGCGTCAGCCTACCCCATGGCGCAGCCCGCTCTACTTCAACCATGCAGCCCAAGGGTTCGCCGAACCCGAGCAGCCTCCCCTGGGGCCGCACCGGGGCACCAGCCCTCGACCGTCGGGGCCTGATACCAGGCATGGGGGGCAACAGCGCAGGGCAACCAGGCGATGACTCAGGCACTGCCAGCCCAGAAGCCTACGTGCCCATCGGGATGGACCTAAGGTACACATCGGGAGAGGGCCCAACTGATCCCCCAGGCCAGGCTAGGCACTGGAGGTACACGAGGCCGAGGCTCTCTGTGAGCCACTAGAGGGCTCCACCAACACCCTCGACGATGATGGACGCTGGGTATGGCTAATGTCTTAGGAGCACGCTTGCACTAACCATGGATCGCAAGTGGGCCAAGCAGCAGCTGTCGTAGAGAGCCTTGGGAGCGGCATGGAGGGAGCCCGGGGCCAAGGCCTCCCCCGCGCTGCGTGGAGCAAGGCACTGAAAGGAGGTACGTCCTCTGCCGGGGAAGGTGCCGGCGAGACATTCCCCCGGCGGAGGACCTGCGGTCGCCGAGTGCACCACAAGCATCCTCCTTGCCCCTTTGTCTCGTCCTAGTGTCCGGACGCTCCAACGGTGGTCGAGGGCGGCGCAGGGCGGGGCCCTCGTCGAGCGACATGAAGCAAGGCTCTGGCCTGTGAAGGTCTCCGCTCGTGACACCCTCACGTAATAATGACTGGGGTTGTACACACCGCGGAGTCTCCTGAGCGCCGCCCTGGGGCCTCACGGGGGCTCCCACCCACGTCCAAGTGGAAGAACCATGCTCCGCGCTGGTCGTCGACACTGTCCCCCAATGACTATGCCCACGCCCAGTGGAAGCATTGAGCTCCGCGCTGGTGAGAAGACCCGAAGACTAGCTAGGCGCCGGATGCGACTGTTTGCTTTTCCCCCCTCTTTTTTGTACCCAATTCACCAGCTTTTTGGAATGAATTTGAATCTTGCACGTTTACCAAAATAAAAACGGGGGGAAGTTTTCTTGTCTTGTGTCATTCTCTCGCTTTCTAGTTTCGTGTTTTTGAGCTGGGGCTCATGCCTGCTGCACCCCCCCCCCCTCGAGCACCTCGCGAGCAGGGGCTGGGTGCGGTGCGCAATTTGGGCAAGACCGGGCCAGTCCCGAGCATGCAAGGGATCCCCATGGGGGCGGGCCAGCGGCCACCACGCGCGCACCTTGTCGTGGTTTGGCAGTTGGTCCCTCGCGAAACACTCTGGGACAGGTCAGCAGGCTCCTCGGGAGGCTCAGATCCTTGCGAGCGAAGCCCACCGCGAGAGAACAAGCGCCGCTGCGACATCTGGACTCACTCAAGACCCGCGGAGCGAAAGATAAGTAATAGCAACTACCCTGCTAGGGAAGCCCGCCGACCTGCTAGGGCGCACCCCGGGCGCTACTTCAAAAGCATTTCATAATCGCATACATTGCAAGCCACCCCCCTTTCAAAATATTCTCACGAAGATGCATTCTAGTTTTGGTACAGGTTAAAGCAAAGGAAACACGGGTCTAGCTGGATGCGCCTTCTTCATCATCTCCATCCGCGCTCCTCGCGCTACTCGCGTCATCGCGACCATCCTCTTCATCATAGCCGCCTGTGCCATCTTCTCTGGCCGCAATCACCACCATGTCTTCCTCCGGAGTAAATTCTTCCACCAACGCATCCACATGGTCATCCACCCACCTGGCCAGTCTCTCTGAAGTAACCGCGGGCACGAGCGCTAGCACAACATTGAATTCAAAGTGGGAATCACGGTCGAGAAGTTTGTTGAAGACACGCGAGAATGCGCGCCCAAGAAGACCCGGGATCCTCTCCCCAACAAGCTTGCGAGCCCTCGTGGCCCGATCCTCCAAGCGGGTCACAATGTCGATGAAGAAGTTGAGGTGGCTGGGGTAGTCATTCTCGTGCTGGTGAGGAGCGCTCTTGTCGCAGATGGTGTCCAAGGCGCAGTTAGCTCTGATTCTGAGATCCTAGAGCATCAAGCCGTGCTCGCACTACAGCGTCCGCAGCGGTTCACTTCGTTCACGATCCTCTCTGCAAGGGACGCGGTATCCTTGACCTGCTACTGAAGGGAGGATAGCTCGGCATGGGCATAGGCCAAGGCAGACTCAGAAGAGGCCAGAGCCTCCTTGGCGGCCCTCTCATGCTCTTCCGCAGATTCCAGCTTCACGTTTAGGGTGGTGGGCCTGCCCTCGAGCCCGGCTTCGGGCAGCTCCAGCTTAAGGCGGTGCTCTTCAGCCAGGTCCGCACGTGCCTTCGCCACTCTCTCCTCAACCTTCAGCTGGACCCGGGCCTCTCGGGCGTCGACAACATCCTCAGCCGTAGCCGCCTAGCGCTTCCTCACTTCTAGCCGCTCCGACACCAGGCTATGCTCCATAGCCTCCAGCGCCAGGTCTTCTTGGCGTCTCAAAAGCTCCGCCTCAACGAGAGGCGCTTCGCTCGGCGACATAGCCAGGAGGGCCCACCACGCCTCGATCTCCTCCTCAAGGGTGGCATTTGAAGTCAGGAGCTCCCGCTCTCGCTCCTCGGCTTCCTTACGATGGTGGTCAGCGGCATCGGCCTCCTCCAGGGCGCGGGCACAAGCCTCGCGAGAAATTGCAAGGGAAGCCGCAACACGCACGTCGGCCTAATCACGCTGAAGCTGCCCGAGGTTGATTGCAACCTTCAACTGGTGCCATTCGCGTGCCAACCGTTGGTCCTCTGCCTCGAGCCGGGTGTCGACATCGTCAAGCTCTCCACCAAGCTGGATCATCACGCGCATTGCCTTGCCAAAGAACTCGAAGTGGACAGCACTATGCCCGCGCATGAACTCCAATGCACGGTTGAGCCCGCCTTCAGCCCTTGGAGCTGCCGGAGGGGTGCGAAGCGCCTCGCCTGCCTCCAGCTGGGGGCTGGCCGGTGCAGCCTCGCAGCTTGAAGAAGACGGCCCAGAGGGCGCCTGATCGCCAGCAGTGATCAGCGGGGGGACCGTCGATACGCCCCCACCCTCCAAGCCAGGTCACAAGAGGAGGAAGCAGGAGGATCAAGTCTGAGGCCCCCTAGCGGCGCACCAGTTGCTGGGGTTGGCCCGTGCCCTGCGCGGGAGCTGGGCACGGGGGGCTGCGCATCGGAAGCAAGCCGGGAGCTCCTGAAGGACGCATCTCTTGAGGTTTTGCCCTCACGGGGGTCCTGCGAAACCCTAGTCAGAAAAGAGCATAGCGCGCAGGGAATCACAATAATGAGATACTCACTCGTCCACGGCTATGTACTTCCTCAGTTTCAGTGGCCTGTAGGCGTCACCACTACAGCTCGGAGAACCCTTCCTCTTGCGGATCGCCTCAAGATTCAGACGAAGCTGGCCGGGCTTAGAGGGATGGTCCCCAGGAGCGGGAACGCTCGGTAGGACTCCCTGGGCGACAGCCTCAGGAGCGCCAGGGGCCACCTCACCTTCAGCAACCGCCTCGGAGATGTTTCCCTGCGCCTCGGAGGTGGCCACCTGATGAACAATGGGTCGCGCCGACCCCGCGGTGGGACCTCCCGAGGCCTCAGGAGCCTCGGCCTTCGGAGCACCTGATGGCGTGGGACCTCCGGAGGTCGCGTCATCAACACCTGGTGGCGTGTTCCACCCTGCTCCCACACTTGGGGCATGCACCACGGGGTCAAGAAGCAAGGGGACCACGGAGATAGGATACTCGCGAGGCCCCTCAAGGACAACCGGGCGTAACCCCCACTTATCAAAGATGGGCATCTTCTTCACGAGGGCCACCTTGTTCGAGCACTGGTAGAGGAGGATGCCCTTCCCTGGAAGCTCGGCAGGTTCGGAGACACCCATCAGATGCTCGAACACCTTGCTCAGTGTCTTGGAGGGCAACGCAGGCTCCTTGAGCCTCATGGAGTCCTCGGCACCAGTAAGGGCCCAGATCGGGCAGGAGTGGCACTGGAGTGGTGTGATGCGCCATTGGACGAATTCCTATACCACCATTGGCGATGTCACCCCTAGCTTCTGAAGCTCGGCTAGCCGCTTCCAAACATGGGCTAGCCGATGGTCGAGAAGCTTCACATGGCCCCAGCCGGTGCTGGGCTCCGCAGGCACCCGAGGGGTCAGAAACAGGGGACTGCGCGTACCAGCGTCTACAAACAACCACTACTTCCTGAATCCCTTTGCATCTGGCGATAGCTTGAAGTCGATCCCCGAGCCAGCAGTTGCCGCAACAGCTTCAAAGGCCATGCACCCCGAGCATTGGCAGGCGTTGACCAGATGGAGCAAGAAGAAATGGAGAAACAGGGCCACAGAAGGAGCAATGCCGACCATGGCCTCGCAAAGGAAAGCGAAGACATCAAGGAGGATGATGGAGCGAGGATCCAGGTGCAGTATATGGATCTGGTAGTTCGAGATTATGGCGTTAAAGAAAGGAGAGAACGGGGGAACCAGGCCCGCGAAGAGGGCATGAAGATGGATGGGAATCTCGGTGGCGCTCAAGCCATCTGCGAGCCAAGACACGGGCCGGGCGGCCGTTGTCTTGCATTCATTGGAATCGGCTGTGAGAGTGGGGCGTACCTTGTCTAGCCCCTCCCGATTGATCACCGACGAACGCTCGAGAGCTGGCTCCAAGGCCGGTGGGGGTCCAGCCAGGGCGTGCAGCCTCCCCTTTTCTTCCTCTGCTACGAGGCCAAGGCGGAAGCAAAGAGGAAAGGAGGGAACAACGCTAGCGCTGGATCAGCGAGGAGGATTGCGAGCTAGCGGAGGAAGGAGACCAAGGCGAAGCACAACAATCTACAGGGGCGGACTGCTCTGGCAACGGGTGGTCGCCAGGTTCGGCGGATTTCAAGGCAGTGTGGGGAAGTGGAGATGCCCACGTCCCATCAATCTCCATGTGTCGTTCAAGGCCGCAGGCAATTAGGGCCAGCGGCGCTCCACACTTGACCTTTGGCTTCGCCTAGAATCCAAGTCCGAGCGTGCCATGGGCCCAGGAGCTACTGTTGGCGTTCTGGATACGGGGGTACCCAGACCTGCCTACCTGCGGCCCACTGCATGGCTCCATCAACGGCCTGGTACGGCCCAGCTTCAGCATCAACAACTCAAGACTCTTCGCGAGGGGCCAAACCTCGCGAGGCAGACAACATCGAGACCTCCCGGGGGAACGACCTCCTCAGGCTGGCTCCCGTGGAGCGGAGATTTCTATGCAAGGTGCACCTCACGAGGCTCAGCTGACGTGAGTCATGACGACCAAGGCCAGGCGGGCGCCAGCAGGCGCAGTGTACCAATTTCCTCTTTGGTGCAAAGGATGCAAGTAGCAGGAGCGGAGTCCCGAGGAATCAACCAAAGGTTTCCATTCTGGTGCAAGGAGACCAAGACCGCCAGGATGGCAGGACAGAGGTCATCGCCGAGCCCACCGCAGTGTCACAACCAGAGGCTTTTGCAGGCGAACACTAGTTTAGTCAGGATAGGATGTACTTGTTGCCTCCCTTCAAATCTGGCCATTGTGGGATCCCTTCCCGTCAACATTTGGGAAGAGGACCAAGGCCACCATAAATAGGACCTAGCGAGCAACATGAAGCGGGGAGGATCCACTTGAGATAGAAGGATAGGATAGAACCCATTCCACCTCACCAGCTCACCCGAGCTCAAGAACGCCTCTCCTCCTGAGGTTGTTCAACCACTGTACTAGTTCATCCTCAGCCCCTCAAGGAAATCCACCACAAAGCTGGAGTAGGGTATTACACCGCAAGGTGGCCCAAACCAAGATAAACTGTCGGGTCTTTCTTCTTCTTCGAGCTCGACGTGCTAGGCTGTGAACTTTCACGAGTAGCAGGCTGGGTAGGTTGAGATCTCCGCACGCACCCTAGAGTTCGAACCTCTCAAGGGTTTGTGGAACCCGAAATCCGACACCTATAAGTATCACAAATAGCCCTAGAGTTCATACTAAAATAACACCTTAAGACACACATTAACCAAAACCCTAATGTTACCTAGATACTCCAATGTCACCTCAACTATCCACGGGTATGATTATACAATTTGCATCACACAATCTCAGATTCATATATTCAACCAACACAAAGAACTTCAAAGAGTGCCCCAAAGTTTCTACCGGAGAGTCAAGAAAAAAACGTATGCCAACCCCTATGCATAGATTCCCAAGGTCACGGAAACCGCCAGTTGATCACCAAAACATACATCAAGTGAATCAATAGAATACCCCATTGTCACCACGGGTATACCATGCAAGACATACATCAAGTGTTCTCAAATCCTTAAAGACTCAATCCGATACGATAACTTCAAAGGGAAAAATCAATCCATTACAAGAAGGTAGAGGGGGAGAAACATCATAAGATACAACTCTAATAGCAAAGCTCGCGGTACATCAAGATCGTGCCAAATCAAGAACATGAGAGAGAGAGAGATCAAGCACATAGCTACTAGTGCATACCCTCAGCCCCGAGGGTGAACTACTCTCTACTCGTCATGGAGAGCGCCGAGATGATGAACAGACCACCGGTGATGGATCTCTCCTCCGGCATGGTGCCAGAACAGGGTCCCGATTTTTTTGGTGGCTATAGAGGCTTGCAGCGGTGGAACTCCTGATCTAGGTTTTGTTCTGGAAGTTTGGGGATTTATAGGAGCGGTTGGCGTCAGTTTCACGTCAGGGGGGCCCACAGGGAGTCCACTAGGAAGGGGCGTGCCCTCCATCCTCGTGGTGGCCCTGGGACTCCCCTCTGGTAGCTTTTTGTTCCAGTATTTTTTATATTTTCCAAAAATATTCTTCGTTGATTTTCAGCACATTCCGAGAACTTTTATTTCTGCACAAAAACAGCACCACGGTAGTTCTACTAGAAATAGCGTCAGTCCGGGTTAGTTATAATCAAATCATACCAAAATCATGTAAAAATATTATAAACATGGCATGAATGCATCGAAAATTATAGATACGTTGGAGACGTATCAGGGGGTCCCTATTTCCACTTTACCCCCTGAGGCTGCCTCTTCTTCTTCTTTCCTCTCAACGCCAACGTGACCAGAGCACCGCTGCCGCCATCATCGACCTTCTTCCACTGCACCAACTCCAGCCGCTGCATCACCCTGAACAGACCAGAGCTCCGCGGCGCACCTCCGTTGTCTATCAGCGTTTAGTAAGTTCGACTTCGCCCCAAAACAGATCTGTAGTTAGGGTTTTCACTTGTTCATCGGTGTTCTTTGCCATTTCTCATTTTCTCCTCTAGATCGAGTAGTTTTTGATCTGAACATGGTACCAAACTTGTGTGGAAGCAATTTAGCACTCATTTTTAATATCTGAATACTTCCACTCCATAGAAGATCTCATCTGAGCACATGAACTTTTTCTGCTGCCGCCACCTTAGGTTTAGAATTTTCTTCATTTTCTGAACTTCTGCAGATCCGAAATTATAATACCAATCTATGAAAACTATTTATCCAATACTTAGCAATCCTTCACTTATAGATCTGAAAACTAGCAGCTGTTTGCGCAGCTTAACAGATAAACCATAACCCGCCATGTACCATCAGTCCTCTTTTAAGCCGCCAGATTACGTATCTGCATAACTCTGTGCTGTCTTTCGGCTTAACATGTTGGCTATTATAGCTCTTACCTTTGAATCAATGGCCGGCTTAACAACATAGTCTTAACCGACAATATTTTCTTTTCATACCTTCATCCTCAATAATGACTAAGACTATCACTTCATGCAACAGGGTAGCTTCCTTTTTTACCGAAGAGGATTTAAACGATTTTGTGCAGACAGTCATCTTAGCCAAAAAAGATGTCATCCACTGGAGGGTCCCAGGCACTAAAAACCCTCCTGAGCCCAAGGAGGGTGAAGTAATTGTTTTTACTGATCACATGGTCCGGGGGTTCACCCCCTCCCCCCCCCCCCCCAGTCCAAAATTCTTCCGTGATGTGCTTCACTTTTTCCAACTTCATCCTCAAGATAATGGGCGAAATTCTGTTTCAAACATCTGTAACTTTCAAGTGTTCTGCGAGGTGTACCTTCAATAGGAGCCCATTGTAGAACTATTCAGAGAAGTTTATTACCTGAACCGGCAGACCGAGTCCACAGACGGTCCCAGTCTAGAATTAGGTGGCATTTCGATTCAAAGACGGAAAGAAGCTACTTTCCCAGCCGCCAGACTGCCCAGTCATCCCAAAGACTGGAACCAAACTTGGTTTTATTGCCAAGACACTTCTCTAGAAGGGGAAAACCTTCTGTTAGGTTATCGCGCCACCCAACTTAGCAACAAGCATCCTCTTCCAGACTGCATGAGCACAGCGGAACGGAAAAAATATATGCTCGTTTTTTCAAAGATTTGAGACTTGATGGCCAATGGTTTGACCGGAATCGGTCTAGTTCGGTGCTGGGTTGCCTGGAGAGTTCTGCCCTTAAGCCGACTCCCCGTCTTAATGTGTGAGTACACCGACGACTTAAAAGATCCACAACACCGTTGTGAGATTCAATTGACTAGTGAAGATATCAATGATATGACAAAGACTCTATTGAACAAGAGCTTAGCAGATTGCACCAAAGCCGGGCTGAATTGTTTCTGCACTCTCAACAAACCGCCAGTTGTAAGTTTTGTACATAATTTCCATTTGAATCATACTTTCATTCAAACTTTCCTCTTATAATCATCTAACTTCCATAGGTCGATTCTCCTTTTTGGAAGAAGAAGCTGCAGGACAAGCCAGCCAAGAAGACCCGGACAAAGAACAAGGCTCCTAAAAAGCCTGCCAAGAAGAAGACCAACCCCTCCGAGTTATTTAACTTGGATGACGATGATGGTGATGATGAGTCGGAGGTAGAACTTGACTCTCTTGGCTCATTTTTTGTACATCTCATTGACAATGACCATTATCAGGATGATGCGGAGGCCAGCCGTGAAGATGATGAAGAGGTAATTGTTCTTTCCTCCGGCTCGAAACCTATGCCGAAAAAAAACTCAACAAGCAAGCTAGAAAGTAAGGTTTTCTCGTCCTTTAACTTATTTGGATCCCAACTTTATTTTGAAGAAGCAGCAACATGAAGCTCGCCGCATGACCCGGAACAGTGGAGGCGGGATCCTTTCCTCCGGCTTACCGAACACACCAGCTCCTCGCAAGCGTCATCCAAATGTTTCACCAATTTCTGACTTAGCTTATCCCAAGGAGGGTCTTTTTCGACAACCTCTTAATCCTTCGGACTCAAATTACCAAGGAACATCGCATTTCTCCTCTAGCGACTCAACAGGGACTCATGTCCCAGTCTTCAAGACTGTGCCTGGGTAAGAATGTTAAATCTTTGCTTTCAATCATGTACCTAATTGTTGCATTAACCTCGTCTTGTGCTTAATTTTCAAAGCTATGGCAAAGCCCAGCAAAAAGTTGAAGGTGACCAAAACAACTAGAACCCTTAATGAACCGGAGAAGCAGTCGACAGAAACTTCCCTCTAGGCTACTGAGGCCACAGTTGATGAGCTGCCACTGGAAGAGCACAACGTCACCATAGATCATATGGATGTTGACTCGGCCACCACCAAACCGCCAAGTCCCATCAAGCCTACTAAAGGGAAGGCTGATGATGTTGTCATTACTGGGCTTGGTTACACGGCACCAGGCAATCCTACTATCTTGTCAAAGCATAGTGCTAAAGAAGAATTATCTGTTGCTGACAAAGGCAAGTGGTCGGTGAATTTAGAGAGCTATGCCCAATATAGCGCTCAAGAGATCCACTCTGGGTACCTGAACCGTCTGCACACAAGCCGTGACTTTGAAGCCCGCTTAGTTAACCTGATGAAGGAACATTTTGAGGTAAATGCTACAGACTTCTTCGTATAAATGTACTTCTATCAACCGCCAAGTCTACTCGATATGATAGAATTGAATGTATTGTAGACTTTAGAAAACCTTATAGATATGTAGATCAGAACAAGTAGCCCCCAAGGGACAGCTTAACATGTCAAGATAAGCCGGAACTTCAAATAGTAGTGAGCAACTTTTGCATCTGTAGCCCCCAAGGGCCGGCTTAATTAGCATGGATAAGCCGGGACTTATCACCATAAATGTCAATAAAATCCAAGTATGTAGCCCCCATGAGATGGCTATAGTCATAATAGTATAGCCGGGTCATCATAGAATTGCCTTCAAAAAGAGCAATGTGCATTAGCCCCCAAGCGCCAAGTGAAATACTTGTATTGTGCTTGGGACTTTAAACAAAAATGATTGTAATACCGTCTATCGTTTGCATACTACAGGCTGAACTCAATGCAAAAGAATCCCAAGTCGCCGACCTTCAGGAAAATATCATGTCCCAACAATCTGCAACTTCCAAGGCCAAATTAGAATTGACAACTGCCTTGGAAGAGATGGAGAAGTTGAAAAAGGACTTCAAGGCTGACAAGACAAGCTAGGAAATTGAGAAAACTGCTATGTTGAAAAGAGCAGAAGAAGCAGAGGCGGCCCTTAAGTTAGCGCCTGAAGAGCTTTCCGGCTTAAAGCATCAAATTAATACCATGACAGCTGCCATCTTTGGTAAGTAACACTATCTCGATCTTTCACCATAAATGTATTCGCATAATCATCCATCTGGCTTATCAATTTATTTGGTAATGCAGGCTCCAGAATCATCAATCTTCGCTCGGACATGCACATGAAGCTAAAAGCCGCCTATAATCTTATAGAGCAATTGTACACTAGCGTGCAACGAGCTATTTCTACTGCCTCTCATAAAAAACAACCACCAACCCTCATCAAGGACATGCTGGAAAAGTTGTCTATGCTACCCCAAAGGGTTGATGATCTGAAGCGATTAGCTGCTAGAGCCGGTGCCATTACTGCGTTAACCCAGGCAAAGGCGTGGCAAGCAGATCTTGATCTAGAAGATTTGGCCAACGGCTGCCCACGCGTAAAAGAGGACGGGTCTCCCTTAAGTGCTGATGACTTTGCTGAAATAGAAAGGGAAATGCGCCCGTTAGCAAGCAAACTGGCTGAAGACATGGACATGTCTCATTACAAAGCGATTTATGATGCTGACAACAAGAAGGTGAAAGCACCGATTCATGAAGCCCAGGTGTTGGTGTACAAAAGTAGGGTCTCTCTTTTGTAACCCTTTACTTGTGCACGGGCAATCAGAGCCACGCCCATGGCCACACTTAGCAGGGCAGAGGAGGGAGGCCAAAGGGGCAAGACAATCAAAGCAACGCCAAGACCAGAGATACAAGAAGCAAGAGGGCGAGGTAGGCTCCCTCGGCAAGACCCTTGCCGGGGTAGCCTCCGCAGTGCCGGCAAGAGCCTTGCCGTGGCAACTTGCCCAATGCCAGCAGAGTGCGCCACCCTTGAGCCCAAGGGTTCTAGCGCCATCAAACGCATTGGAACCAAGGCTCGGGAGGCACCTCCATGGTGGCATGCAGATCTTCGTGAAGATCATGAGCATGCAAGATCAGGTGAGAATCAGAAGATGACGATCCTCGTTAAGATCCTTGCTGAGGAAATCCACGAGACCTCTAGCAAGATCCTTGCCGGGGACGACCGCGATGTCACGGCGAGACCCTTCCGGGACCCCGGCAAGACCCTTTCCGAGGACGTCAGCGGGGCCACGGCCAGGCCCACATCTGCCAAGACTCCACCGTCGTTCCCATGCAGCTGCCAGCTCAACCAGCTAGGTGAGCACCTGCGTGGTGATGTCCGGCCTCTAAGCCGACTTAGCAAGAACCTGTGTGGTGGCATGCAAATCTTCGAGAAGACTCTGCCACCGCACCAGCCAAGCAGCCAACCAACATGGCACTGCGACACCCCATCAGCTCGGACGCGCGTCAGAGCCAGGTGAGGCGGCGACAGCTGGGATGAGCTTCCTCGATGTCCCCGATAAAGCAAGAAGGGCACGTCGGCAGCGCCTTAAATGCGTTTGTCCGACGGGGCCAAAGGATAGACTCAGCCATTGTACACTTTCCACCTCCTGTGTGCCACTATGGTGTCCCCTTTTCCTATAAAAGGAGGCCCGAGGCATACTAGAGAGGGATTAGGGATCTTTTGGACTACGCACACACCGTAGCTAGTTCGAGAACCCAAGAGCACTCAGATATACACCAAAGCAGGACTAGGGTATTACGCATCCTCGCGGCCAGAACCTGGGTAAATGATCTTTGTGCTGGCTCCTAGACCTGCTCTTTCCACAACCTCGCGCCCGCCAACCGTATTAGGGATTCCACTGATCCCATAAGTGTCGTTCTCCACCGACACCAGGTCCTTATTCCATCAGTTCGTAAGCACATCTTTGCCCCTGATATTGACCCATCAACACTTATTGATGACGAAGTTGTGTTCAAAGCTTTGACTGGGATCGATTGGGCCACCTCTGACTTCTATTCAACTGGTGAAGAAGAAGGAGATGAACCAGTGCAAGATGACCCGGAATCCTCTACCCGCCAACGTCAAGACCATTAATCCAAGGGCCGGCTTATCATATGCAACTTGGGATACTTTGTGCATCAAAACACTTACTCTTTTGGGTCGTCTGATGCCTCGTAATAGGCTAGTTTGAAAAACAATGGTCTGCCATGCCCTTGTGCATGTTGATTTGCATAACACTTTTGAATCGCTGATCTGATGTTTGAAGATCTGGCACTTATGCTTTATAATATCATCAGATCATGCAGACCATAGTTATCATATTTCCTGCACATAAGTTGTCGGTGTACTAGACTAGGGGTACCCTAGTATCCCGAACTTGTGCACGGGCAGTTGCAGCACCCCGTGGCAAGGCTTGCCGGGTGACCGCCAAGGTCCTCCGTGCTTCCTTTGGAGCCATTCAAGAACAAAGTATTCAAGCCAAGGAGACAAGGCCCCGGCAAGAGGAGCTTGCCGGGAAGGCCAACCAAGGCATCTCAAGGAACTTGCCGCGACGCGCCACGCGTCCCGGCAAGGCCCGGTGAGCGACAAGCTTCCGGACGCGACAAGACAACGACCGCGGCAAGGCGCTTGCCGCGGCAAGGCGCTTGCCGCGGCAAGCTACCACTCTGTACCCGCGCTCCAGCACATCCACCAACGTGTCGCCCTGGGGCCTTTCCAGGTGCACGTGGCAAGAGGCTGTGCAGCCAGCGGTGCGCGGTGGCAAGCGACGCTGACAAGATTTCCATCGTGGCGAGCGGTGGCGTCCCTGACGGTCCCTTTCTGCACTATTTGGGCGACGCAGACGGGCATTTAATGCCTTTGTCCCCTGCCGTCAGGGTTAGGTAGGATACACTGTACAGGTAGTTGTACCAACCGCAGTTCCTTTTCCATTTTTACCCTTGTCTATGTTGCCACCTGTCAAGATGTTGGGGAAACTGATCCACGGACACCTATGGGACCGGCGGACCGAGCCCCTTTCGGTTCGGCGGGGGACGGAGATCGCACGAAGAGTGGATCGAGGCGAAGCACACGAGCGGTTTACCCAGCTTCGGAGCTCTCCGGAGAGATAACACTCCTACTGCTGCATGTCTGAGTGTATTGAGTTCTTGCTCGGGAGCGCTGAGTGCTACAGTACACACTAGCTGCTAACGAGACCGAGCATGAGTGTTTTTCTGCTTTCGAACCCCCTTCTACGGTGCGCATGGGCCTCCTTTTATATGCTAAAGGGGTCTCCGACAGGTGGCAACATAGACAAGGGTAAAAATGGAAAAGAATTGCGGTTGGTACAACTACCTGTACAGTGTATCCCACCTAACCCTGACGGCAGGGGACAAAGGCATTAAATGCCCGTCTGTGTCGCCCAAATAGTGCAGAAAGGGACCGTCAGGGACGCCACCGCTCGCCACGATGGCAATCTTGTCAGCGTCGCTTGCCACCGCGCACCGCTGGCTGCACAGCCTCGTGCCACGCGCGCCTGGAAAGGCCCCAGGGCGACACGTTGGTGGATGTCCTGGAGCGCGGGTACAGAGTGGTAGCTTGCCGCGGCAAGCGCCTTGCCACGGTGGTTGTCTTGTCGCGTCCGGAAGCTTGTCCATCACCGGGCCTTGACGGGACGCGTGGCGCGTCACGGCAAGTTCCTTGAGATGCCTTGGTTGGCCTTCCTGGCAAGCTCCTCTTGCCGGGGCCTTGTCTCCTTGGCTTGAATACTTTGTTCTTGAATGGCTCCAAAGGAACCACGGAGGACCTTGGTGGTCACCTGGCAAGCCTTGCCGTGGGGTGCTGCAACTGCCCGTGCACAAGTTTTGGATACTAGGGTACCCCTACTCTAGTACACCGACAGGAGACAGGTGTACTAGAGTAGGGGTACCCTAGTATCCCGAACTTGTGCACGGGCAGTTGCAACACCCCGCGGCAAGGCTTGCCGGGTGACCGCCAAGGTCCTCCGTGGTTCCTTTGGAGCCATTCAAGAACAAAGTATTCAAGCCAAGGAGACAAGGCCCCGGCAAGAGGAGCTTGCCGGGAAGGCCAACCAAGGCATCTCAAGGAACTTGCCGCGACGCGCCATGTGTCCCGGCAAGGCCCGGTGAGCGACAAGCTTCCGGACGCAACAAGACAACGACCGCGGCAAGGCGCTTGCCGCGGCAAGCTACCACGCTGTACCCGCGCTCCAGCACATCCACCAACGTGTCGCCCTGGGGCCTTTCCAGGCGCGCATGGCAAGAGGCTGTGCAGCCAGCGGTGCGCGGTGGCAAGCGACGCTGACAAGATTGCCATCGTGGCGAGCGGTGGCGTCCCTGACGGTCCCTTTCTGCAATATTTGGGCGACGCAGACGGGCATTGAATACCTTTGTCCCCTGCCGTCAGGATTACGTAGGATACACTGTACAGGTAGTTGTACCAACCGCAATTCCTTTTCCATTTTTACCCTTGTCTACGTTGCCACCTGTCGGAGACCCCTTTAGCATATAAAAGGAGGCCCATGCGCAATGTAGAAGGGGGTTCGAAAGCAGAAAAACACTCACGCTCGGTCTCGTTAGTAGCTAGTGTGTACTGTAGCACTCAGCGCTCCCGAGCAAGAACTCAATACACTCAGACATGCAGCAGTAGGAGTGTTATCTCTCCGGAGAGCTCCGAATCTGGGTAAACCGCTCGTGTGCTTCGCCTCGATCTGCTCTTCGTGCGATCTCCGCCCCCTGCCGAACCGAAAGGGGCTCGGTCCGCCGGTCCCATAGGTGTTCGTGGATCAGTTTCCCCGCCATCTTTGGTGCGCCAGGTAGGGGGCGTCGAGGTCGTGTGAACCTGATCCGGCGTTCACACGAGCTAGATTTTCATATTCTTCATCGACATGCAACCAAAGAAGAAGGCTTCAGTGGCAGCTGTTCCGTCCACGTCGATCCCACCACCACCAGAGCAAACGAGTGGTGGGGTAGACGCCGGCGGAAGAACGGACATCGACGAGGGAGCTCACGGTGCTGCCAGGTCCAAGGACAAGGCTGCGCAGACCTCGGCGTCCGTACATGCACCGCGCCCATTGCAGGAGGCGCAGGACCGACAGCGTCATGGTATTCGCAGTGCATACGTTTGTTGGACCAAGATCGAGCTGGTGGATCCCGGGGCGCTCAAGACCGGCATGCATGCCAACGTGCTGGCACGAGCGGGACACGGTCGCCTGGACGGAATACTGCTCCTTCTAACATAGTTAGAAGTGCGAGCATATCCCGCTCCTCGCACCGTTCGCCACTGCCGCCCACCACTCCAGCAGAAGCTTTGGCGCGAGCTCAACTGCTCTTGGATTACCCTCCAACGGCAGACAGGATCAATGGATGGAGGGCCACCATTCAGAGTCTCATCGGCTTCGCCAACGGCGACACTTCCCGGCAGCCGAGTACATCGCTGCCGCGGCAGGACTGCCAGGCACGAGCCGGTGGCGACGAAACCGGTGGGGGTGCAACCACCATGCACTCTCCACCCCGAAGGCCAAGATCACCGACTCGCCGGATCCACCTCGACAGCAACTCCACCGCAACATCGGATCCACGAGCTCGTCGCGATCAACGCCAAGTTCTTCACGAACGACAGCAAGAAGACGCTCGTACTCGCATCGAGCGCTGAAGAGAAGCGCGGCGTCAATCTGACCAGCGCGCTGGGCCCTCTGTCGACATGCATGCGCCAGGGGAACCAGGCGACTTGCCGTACGCGGTAGGTTGCCCTGTGTTCACTCGTGAGCTGCGGCAAGTCCAGTGGCCCAGCACGAAGAATTTCAAGCCAGATGTACCAGAGAAGTACGACGGCAAGTCGCATCCGTCGGAGTTCCTCAGCATCTACACCATCGCGCTGCAAGCTGCCGGGGGGCGGGACGACAAGATCCTGGCCAACTACTTCCCGCTGGTGCTCAAGCCCAATGTCAGATCCTGGCTCATGCACTTGCCGGACAACTCCATATCCTCCTGGGCAGACCTATGCCATCAGTTTGTCGGCGCCTTTACAGGCGGCCACAAGCCTTACGGCCAAGAGAGCGACCTTCATCTGCTCGCCCAGAAGGAAGGAGAGCCCCTGCACAAGTACATTCAGAGATTCAGCCGCGTACAGCACAACATCCCATATGTCCACCCTGCCGCGGTAATCAGCGCGTTCCATCAGAACGTGCGAAACCGCAGGATGCGGGAGGAGATGGTGATGTGCAAGATCAGAGACGTCAGTGAGCTATATGCCCTGGCCGACAAGTGTGCACGTGCTGAGGAAGGGAGGAAACTCCCCGGAGAGAGTACAGGAGCAGGAGGATCTGATAGTGAGGAGGCTGCCCCGGCAAAGAAAAACTGGCGGCGGAACAACAGGAAGAAGAAAGGCAGAGATGTGCTAGTCGTTGAGCAGTCCGGCAACGGAGGTGGCGCCAAGAAAGCCAGAGCTGGTAGCTCCGGCAAGGAGATTGTCGCGGGCACCAACTACCAGGCTGTGGGGGTCGCCGACAAGCAGGACGGCACCAACAAGCAGTACTGCAAGATCCACCGCACCAAGGGCCATGACCTCCAGAGCTGCAAGAAGGTCGAGTAGCTTGTCGAGCAGCAAAAGGCTGAATACGAGCGACGCGCCAAGGAGAAGGCCCAGGAAGGTGCTGGAGGTGCCGGCAAGAAACGCCCCGGCCGAGGAGGACGCCGCGGCAAGGCCAAGCAGCGGCAAGGAGACAGACCTCCCCGCGGCCGCGACAAGGATGAAGATGACGATGACGATGAAGATATGGATGATGACAAGACCGATGAGCAGGAGTTCCAGAAAGCCACAGAGGTCCTGTGCGTTGACGGCGGTGCTTCTCTGCATACTTCACACCACCAGCTTAAGCAGTGGGTGCGAGAAGTCAATGCGGTAGAACCACCCGTCGAGTCATGCAAGCCTCTGAAATGGTCTAGCACGCCTATCATCTTTGATATTAAGGACCATCCTGATCGCATAACTGCGGTCGGGTGCTTGTCGATGTTGGTTTCACCAACTATCCGCAACCTCAAGGTCACTAAGATGCTAGTTGACGGCGGGGCCGGCTTGAACTTGATCTCCTCCGCAGTACTCCAAAAACTCCAGATCCCTGATGGCGAGCTCGAAGAGATTCCAAGGAATCAATCCAGGGAGGAGCAAGCCGAAGGGAAAGATCACATTGCCTATGACATTTGGCAGCGAGTTAAACTTCAGGACTGAGAGGGTCACTTTTGACGTTGCTGACTTTCCATTGCCTTACAATGGGATACTCGGCCGTCCAGCACTCACCAAATTCATGGCAGCCTCTCACTATGCATACAACATCCTGAAGATGCCAGGCCCGATAAGTGTCATCTCTGTCCCTGGCGACAAGAAGGATGCTCTTATCTGCGCCGACAAGATCTACCGGGAAGCTGCAGCCGCAACAGATCACAAGTCACTTGCCGTTGAAGCTCCCGGGGCGAAGAAGAAGACCAAGTCCGGCAAGAGTTCTGATGCCCACTCCGGCAAGCGCACCTCTTCGGAGTGCTGCGCTACCGTCGAGGACGCACCATCGAGCTCCACCGGAAGTGTAAGAAGACAATGGCGGCTCCACCAGAGACCAAGAAGGTGTCCGCCAAAGAGGATGGCACTGGTGGTACTTTCACCATCAGTTCCACTCTTGACCCTAAATAGGAAAGCGCGCTCATTGCTTTCCTGCGGGTGAACGTTGATGTATTTGCGTGGCAACCGTCTGACATCCCCGGTGTTCCCAGGAAAGTAATCGAGCACCACCTTGCCATCTGTCCTCATGCGCGGCCCGTCAAGCAGAAAGTCAGGAAACAGGCAGTGGAGCGCCAAGAATTCATCGTAGAAGAAATCAAGAAATTAGAAGCAGCAGGCCTTGTCAGAGGAGTGCTCCATCCTACGTGGTTGGCCAACCCTGTAGTCGTGCGCAAGGCAAACGGGAAATGGAGGCTTTGTATCGACTTTACCGATGTCAATAAAGCTTATCCCAAAGACCCATTTCCCTTGCCGCACATCGACCAGATTGTTGACTCCACGGCCGGATGTGACTTGCTTTCATTTCTTGATGCATACTCAGGATACCATCAGATCTTCATGGCAGAAGAGGATGAGGAGAAGACCGCATTCATCATCCCATGTGGCACATACTGTTTCGTATGGATGCCTTTCGGTTTAAAGAATGCTGGTTCAACATTTGCAAGGGTAGTCCATGACGCTTTTGAGCCGCAAATACACAGAAATGTGGAAGCCTACATAGATGACATAGTTGTCAAGAGCAAGGACAAGGCGACTCTGATTCAAGATTTAGACGAAACCTTTGCAAATCTGCGCAAGATCAACCTCAAGCTTAACCCTGAGAAGTGTGTGTTTGGAGTCCCCTTCGGCAAGCTTCTCGGGTTCTTCGTGTCTCAGTGGGGAATTGAAGCCAATCCCGACAAGATCAAGGCCATTGAGAAGATTGAAGCACCAAAGCGCGTCAAGGATGTACGAAGACTTGCCGGTTGCGTGGCTGCTCTTAGCAGGTTTATCTCTAGATCTGCTGAGCGCGCCCTGCCGTTTTTCAAAATATTGAAAAAGGCAGGTCCAATGAAATGGACTCCGGAGGCGGAGGCTGCGCTGCAGGACTTGAAGAGATACATGTCCTCCACTCCAACACTTGTCGCACCTAAGCCACAAGAGAAGTTGCTGCTATATATAGCGGCAACCAATCAAGTGGTTAGTGCTGCGTTAGTAGCAGAGAGGGAGGCGGATGATGAGCCAGCAACCACGGCAGATGCATCCAGCGACAAGCAAGGGACTTCACCGGCAAGCTCTGGTCCCGACAAAGATGGATCTATGCAGGAGCGTGAGAAGATGCAGAAAAGAATGGTGCAGCGCCCAGTTTACTTTGTCAGTTCCCTTCTGCAGGGAGCTAGGTCAAGGTACTCTAGTGCGCAGAAATTGCTTTTCGGCCTTCTCATGGCCTCGAGAAAGCTGCGCCATTACTTCCAAGCACATGAGATCACAGTCGTCACTCGTTTTCCGCTGAAGAGGATACTGCAAAATCCAGAAGCAACAGGCAGGATTGTCGAGTGGGCACTGGAACTATCAAGCTTTGGCCTCAAGTTTGAAAGCATTTCAACTATCCAAAGCAGAGCATTGGCGGAGTTCATAGCAGAATGGACGCCAACACAAGATGAAGAAAGTCCAGAAACAAGCATCCCCGTCAAGGAAGCAAGCAAAGAATGGCTGATGTACTTTGGTGGTGCCTTCTCGCTGCAAGGCGCCGGTGCGGGCGTGCTACTTGTTGCACCTACCGGAGAGCACCTCAAGTATGTAGTCCAAATGCACTTTCCCAAGGAGCAAGCAACGAACAATACCGCAGAATATGAAGGTTTGCTTGCCGGTCTCAGGATCGCAGCAGACCTTGGGATCAAGAAGCTCATTGTTGGGGGTGACTCACAGCTTGTCGTCCACCAAGTGAACAAAAATTATCAAAGTCCATTGATGGAAGCTTACGTTGATGAAGTGAGAAAGCTAGAAGAGCGCTTTGACGGCCTACAGATGGAACATGTTCCATGAGCTCAGAACGACATTGCCGATGGCCTGCCAAAGTGCGCCGCACTTAAGTTACCTGTGGAACCAGGGATCTTTGTGCTCAAGCTGACTCAACCGTCTGTAACTCCATCAACTGGACAGAGCAAGAAGAGGAAGTTGATTTCTGGTGACTATTTTCCGGCAGAGCTCCCCGAAGCCGCCGCCAAGAAGGTCCTCAAAATCAACACCAAGGGTGCTGAGGAGCAGTCTGCTCCGGCAAGCCCTAGGGTTTGTTTCGTTGAAGCAGACGCTCCCGACAAGTTTTGCTCCGGCAAGCTTGTCGGGGAACGTCAAGCTCCGGCTGAGCCGCAGGTTCTCACCGTAGAAGCGGATGTTCCCGCCGCAGCAGATGTGCCTTTAGTCCTTGTTGTCGAGCCGCAAGCTCCAACATGGGCACAGCAGATTGTCTGTTTCCTTCAGACAGGAGAACTTCCCGAAGAGCAAGAAGAAGCGGAAAGAGTAGCCCGGCAGTCAAGTATGTATCAGTTTGTTGACAACACACTGTACAGAAGAAGACTCAACGGCCTGAAATTGAAGTGTATTCACCGGGAAGACGGACAAAAGCTATTGGCAGAGATACATGGAGGCATATGTGGTCACCACGTTGGCGCAAGAGCACTTGCCGGCAAAGCGTTCCGGCAAGGTTTCTTTTGGCCGACAGCCCTCCAGGATGCAACTGCACAAGTAACCAAGTGTGAAGCGTGCCAGTTCCATTCCAAGCAGATACACCAGCCAGCTCAAGCTCTCCAGACGATCCCTTTATCCTGGCCATTTTTGATCTGGGGGCTCGACATCCTCGGCCCCTTTCCCCGAGCTGTCGGGGGCTTTGAGTACTTGTACATTGCAATCGACAAGTTCACAAAGTGGTCGGAAGTGGAACCAGTGAGGAAGGTGACAGCACAGTCAACAGTCAAGTTCGTCAGGTCGATTGTTTGCCGTTTCGGGATCCCTAACAGGATCGTCACCGACAACGGCACACAATTTACGAGCCGCACCTTCATGCAGTACGTCCAAGATCTTGGCGCCAAGGTCTGCTTCGCTTCTGTTGCTCATCCGAGAAGCAACGGTCAAGCGGAGAGGGCAAATGCTGAAGTGCTGCGCGGGCTCAAGACCAGGACTTTCGACAGGCTGCACAAGTGCGGAAGGAACTGGATTGAGGAGCTGCCGGTGGTTCTTTGGTCGATCAGGACGACGCCAAATCGAGCCACTGGCCAGACACCTTTCGCTCTAGTCTATGGAGCAGAGGCAGTTCTCCCCACGGAACTCGTATACGGGTCACCTCGAGTGCTCGCTTATGATGAGCTTGAGCAAGAGCAGTTGCGACAAGATGACGCGCTGCTCCTTGAGGAGGACCGTCTTCAGGCTGCTGTACGAGCTGCTCGATACCAGCAAGCTTTGCGCCGCTACCATAGCCGCAAAGTTAATGCCAGAAGTCTCCAGGAAGGCGACGTTGTTCTTCGGCGTGTTCAGTCCGCCAAGAATTCCAACAAGTTGACGCCGAAGTGGGAAGGCCCTTACCGGGTGAAACGAGTCACTAGGCCTGGCGCTGTCCGCCTTGAGACCGAAGATGGTATTCCGGTGAGCAATTCCTGGAACATTGAGCATCTTCGTAAGTTTTACCCGTAGGGCGCGGTTGCCGGAACCTTTCCCGGCAACCACCTTTTGTACAAGTCTTGCCGATGTTGCATGTAATCCTTTGTACGAAGCCGGGCGCAGACCCCGTGCATAAGTAAAGCTCATGTGCTCCGCACATCTTGTCAATTTCATGCTTTTTTCTTTGCATGCGTTATCTGACACTTTGCGCAGCGCCTACCCCCGGTAAGCAATAACGAGCCGTAAGGCTCCATATTTTTATTTTCTCTTCTTTCTTTTTCTCAAAAAGGAAAGGAAGGTTCCCTCGCCCACAAGTTTGCCGGGGCGAAAGGAGAAGATAATGGTGTGGACCAAGCATCGTTCAAGGCAGTTTCGCCTTACCAGAAAGCAAACGACAGAAAAGCTAAGTTGCCAAAGTTTGAGCAATCAGTTTTATTTTTTAAGTTATCTTCCTCGAACGACCGTACTTTGTATGGAAAACCTGTGCGCGGAGGAACCAACTCGTAGCTAGTTGCGCCCTTACTTTGTTTCGAGTCTGCTCAACAACTTAAGTGTGCTGCGACTAGTTGTGACAAGGTTTCTTGTCGGAAGCGGCACCGCCAGCAGGCTGCTGACGTCCCGCACTCAGCGCTCGCGGCCCAGGTGCCTGCACCGACAAGTTCCCTAAAAGCGTAGGGCAAAAACATACAAAGGAAGGAATCAAGTAAAGGAAATAACACAGCAATCTCTACCCAAAATAGAGTTATATTACAAGATAGCTTGTCGCAGCTCTAACAGATTGTTCTCATAACATGACCAGCAGCGACAAGAAAAAGAGAAAACGGGCGGCCTAATCTACGCGATCGCCCTCAACCCTCTTGATATCGCTCACCTTGTCCACAATGGGTGCGACAAGGGCCTTGAGCGCTTCCAGATCAGCATCCGGCGGCAGGGACCTGAGGACGTTGGTGAGGTTGAGGCCTGGGTTGCAGAAGGCCACCTTCACCAGCACCTTTTGAAGAGCTGCCGCGCAGATCTTGCGCGATCGTCGGCCAGCTGCTTTGGGATCTTCTCCCGGAGTCGCTGGAGGGCCGTCGTCGCACCTTTGAAGAACAAGCTGAGCTTGGCGCTGGGTTGGAGGTGCTCATCGGAAGAGTACCCGAGATCCTCCATCCCCAGCTGCGCCAGCTCCTTGTCGATGGCTGCGGCAACATCAACGAGACCCTCCGTCCAGTGCTCCACATTCTCCCTAAAAGTGTTCTGGGCGGCAACAGCATTCGCCAGCAGCGCCTCGTCGGCCTTGATCTTCTCCTTCAAGGCCACCTCCTGCTCCCTGGCGCCGTCCAACATCTCGGTCAAAGTGGCCAGCTTCAACTCAAGATCTGCGTTGGAGTCCTTGGCGGCGCTAAGCTCTTTGCTCCTCTCAGCGAGACGACCCTGCAGCTCGCCATGAGCGGCGGCGACCTTCTCACGCTCACGCTTGAGCGCAGCAAGCTCCTCGCTGCTCGCCTTGAGATCGGCCTCCAGCTGCGCCATCTTCGTCTCCAGCTCCTTCTTGGCGGCCTCGGCAGCTGCGGCAGCATCCTCTGCTTCCTTGAGAGCCCTGCCAAATGTTTGCTCGCGCGCAGAAAGCTCCTCCTCGTGGCTTTCAAGGTTGACCTTGTGCTGCGCCAACTCGCCTTCCTGCGTAGATAGCTTTTCGGCAACAAGCCGCTGTTGCTCTTCAACTTCAGCCTTCTCGAGGAGGAAGGCTTTTCGCTCCTCGGCGACTTGCTCCCGCTCCTCTGCCAGGGATCGGAGAGTTCCTGCCTGAGACCCCGGAGCTCCTCCACGCGCTTCTCGATGTCCACTCCCGCCTTCGCGACAAACGCTTCTCGGGATTCCAGCTTGGCCTGTCGGGCGCGGTAAAGCGACAACAGCTTCCGCAGCAGCCGCTCCTCCTCAGGCTCGTCGATGTTGCTGCTTGGCGCGTCGACCAGCGTCAGCCCAGCGGAGGCGAGCACCTCTCCATCCAAGATCTCTCCTTCGACCGGCGCCCTGGAGCTTGACGCCCAGGGGAGCTTGATGAAGATGCCGTCGCCGATCTTCAAATAGGTGCCGGGCTGGGGCTCTTCGGAGCCTGGCGCTGCAGCAGCGGCGGAGGGATCGGCGGTCGGTGTAGCGCCTGACGCTCCTGCGGCCTCGGGGCCGTCAGTGCGATCGACGGATCCCTCGCCAGCTTCTGCGGCGGCAGCTTTGGCGGCCTCTTCGCTGGCGGGATCATCAGCGCCGGCTTCTCCTTCGGTGGCAACAGCGTCGTCGGTATTGTTGCGCGCGTTCTCCTCGCCGGCGACCTCGGTTTCCATCGGCTCCGTGGCAGATGGATCCGACGAACGGAAAAAGGAGAGAAGTCAAGCAAATATCCAAAAAGAAAATCAGAAGAAGAAGAACCCAAGGGAAGTTTTCAAGCAAGAGGATTACCTGTACTAGGATCTGCTGTCATGGTCTCAACCATCGGAGGGTCGCCGGCGCTGACCCTTGCCGGAGAACTGTCCCTTGCCGGAGAATTCTCCCTTGCCGGAGAACTGTCCCTTGCCGGAGAATTCTCCCTTGCCGGAGAACGCTCCCTTGCCGGGGAATCCTCCCTTGGCTGTGTAGTCGAAGCAGATGGCATTTCGGCAGCGGCTTCCGGGCACTCCTGGTGAGGCTGCTCTGCTCCTACACAAACCAACAGTCAGATATCAGCAAATAAAGAGCACCCATGCGCGCCTGACAGCAGGAAGTAAACTATATACTTACGCTGGGGGCTGCTTTCGAGAAAAGTTGCCGGGTCCGGCAAGGTGGTCTTGGACACGCCCCCTGCTGTCGCGGTGGGTTCGTCCTCGATGACAATCACCGGGACCTTGGCTCTCTTCGCCGCTCTCTGGGCCAGAGTCCTGAAAAGGAATAGGTTCGGAGTAAAGCAAATCAGATACAAGACAAAACAGCAAGAATTGAAGAACTACAAGTACAGCAAAGAATCTTACTCTTCTTCTTATTCCTCGTCGGAGCTGAGCGCGGAGAGATCGAAGTTTGGCTCACCTCCGGTGCGACAAGGCGGAGGAGAGGTTCCCTTGTCCGCTTAGCAGGAGCAGTAGCGGTGGACCGGGAAGACCCCGCTCTAGTTGCCGCAGCGGCGTGAGGCGCTCCCGCGGCAACAGTGCTTGCCACGGTAGAGCCTATCACACGGCATGGCGGCTGTTGACTCGTCTGCCGCCCCGCTACGTCCCCAGCCTTGCGGAGACGCCTTCTTGGTGGAGCTGGGGGCTCCGCTTGCGGCGAGCTGGCTGAAGGCGGGGAGGAGGAGGAGCCGATCTTCAACGAGTCGCTTGCGCCCTCGGCGGGCTCGCTTGACTCAGCTTCAGGCCCGACAAGCTCTTCCTCGCCAGCAAGCTCCTCTCGCTCGACAAGGCTTGCCGCCTCTGCTGCCTCTGCCTCCTCCATGGTGAATTCGAACTCGCCCGTGGCAGCGGCTGCTGCCGCCTCTTTCAGCCTAGTGGCGATGTGCTGCATCTCCGCATCGGTGGTGTCGCGAGTAAGGCTCTTCTGTTCATCGGAGCGGACCGACACTTCTACCAAGCCGTCAAAGAAATCCCGCACGACGTCGTCTGCAGGCTCTTGCCAAGTTGAGACAATTCCATGCGAATCGCACAGCGGCATCATTGCACGGATGCGGTCGAGCGAGGAGTTGTTGCACAGCGGAACAACACCCCTCAGCAACATGAACGCTTCGGGATGCTGAGGATCGCGCTTGAACAGTTCCAGGATCATCGCGTCCAGTTCTAGGATGGTGAAGTTGAAGTTGAGGCCCAGGCGCAGCCTCATGATATCCGCCGCGTTCTCGAACTCCCAGGTGGGTCTCCTCCTCTCCTGCAGGGGGGCGATGCGGCGGCGAAGAAAATCTGCGCCAACGGCGCCTACGGTGAGCCCGGCAAGCCTAAGGCGTAAGATCCGGGTGACGGCAATCTTCAGCCTATCATCTTTCGGGGCCACGTTGCTCCAATCGTTGCGGCGTGCTATTGGGGCTTGGTGCTGGGCGGTGAATGGCTGCGGGTTCTCCTCGACAATCCAGCACCATTCTGCTCTCCATTCCTCCCACTTGCTGCGGAGCTCTCCTTCCAGATAAGCTTCCTTCTTGCCAGCTCTTGAGATCCAGGCGATTCCGCCGGACAAAGGTTCTCCTCTCTCAACTCGGGGCATAAAGAAGTGGCGAAAAAGAGCGAAATTTGGATGGACTCCGACAAAGTTTTCGCAGAGATGTGTGAAAACTGCCATGGTCAGAAAGGCATTGGGGGTGAAGTCAAGGAGGCAGAACCCGTAGGTGTTCATGATATCGTAGAAAAATTCAGAGAAAGGCGGGCAGAACCCGCAGTAGAAGAACAGCGCGAAGAAAGGGTATCCATTCGGAGCCAGTTCCGAAGCGGCGGCTGGGAGTACCTTCATACGCGGATGCGCTTGCGTCTCTGTCGACCAGAAGAGGTAGTAGTACTCCCTCAGCTCCTTCGCGGCGAGCTGGGGGGAAGATTGCCCGCTCCTTTCGCAGCGCCGCGAGCCGCTGCGCCTCGGCCGACTTCACGACCTTCCCCTTGTCGGCTTTCGGAGCCATGGCGGAGGTGGTGGGGGAGATCGACGGCGTTGGTGATGCTGGTGGTGATGAGGGGCGGAGCGCTGCTCTCTTTCAGCTTTGGCAAGAAGGGGGGAGCGGCGGAGATTTCTGAGATTGGAGTAGCAACCGGCGAGATGGGCGAACTGCCCCTGTTTTCCCTGCTTATAAAGAGGGAGGGGGCGGGCGTTCCGTCTTTCCGAATAAAGAAACCACCCACGATCTCTCTCACGACGCCGCATTCGACGCGTGTCGTTCAGGGAAGGCGCGGTGGATACGGAGTAAGATACGGCGTAACCCAGGCCGCGCGTGCCCGTGCCCTGTTTTGGGCCTGGCCCAACAGCGCTCGGCACCGTGTGTGGCCCAGGCCCGGGGGCTCCTGTCGGTGTACTAGAGTAGGGGTACCCTAGTATCCCGAACTTGTGCACGGGCAGTTGCAGCACCCCGCGGCAAGGCTTGCCGGGTGACCGCCAAGGTCCTCCGTGGTTCCTTTGGAGCCATTCAAGAACAAAGTATTCAAGCCAAGGAGACAAGGCCCCGGCAAGAGGAGCTTGCCGGGAAGGCCAACCAAGGCATCTCAAGGAACTTGCCGCGACACACCACGCGTCCCGGCAAGGCCCGGTGAGAGACAAGCTTCCAGACGCGACAAGACAACACCGCGGCAAGGCGCTTGCCGTGGCAAGCTACCACTTTGTACCCGCGCTCCAGCACATCCACCAACGTGTCGCCCTGGGGCCTTTCCAGGCACGCGTGGCAAGAGGCTATGCAGCCAGCGGTGTGCGGTGGCAAGCGACGCTGACAAGATTGCCATCGTGGCGAGCGGTGGCGTCCTTGACGGTCCCTTTCTGCACTATTTGGGCGACGTAGACGGGCATTTAATGCCTTTGTCCCCTGCCGTCAGGGTTAGGTAGGATACACTGTGCAGGTAGTTGTACCAACCGCAATTCCTTTTCCATTTTTACCCTTGTCTACGTTGCCACCTGTCGGAGACCCCTTTAACATATAAAAGGAGGCCCATGCGCAACGTAGAAAGGGGTTCGAAAGCAGAAAAACACTCACGCTCGGTCTCATTGGCAGCTAGTGTGTACTGTAGCACTCAGCGCTCCCGAGCAAGAACTCAATACACTCAGACATGTAGCACTAGGAGTGTTATCTCTCCGGAGAGCTCCGAAGCTGGGTAAACCGCCCGTGTGCTTCGCCTCGATCCGCTCTTCGTGCGATCTCCGCCCCCCGCCGAACCGAAAGGGGCTCGGTACGCCGGTCCCATAGGTGTTCGTGGATCAGTTTCCCCGACATAAGCAGATAACATGTGCCCTGGCAGTTTTTTACCCCAGGGCGGGTCACAATGCCCCATATAAAATCCACTAGTGACTGCATAGTCCATAAACAGGGCGGGTTTATCAAAACCTCATATAATCATAACAAAAATAAATATCATACCTGTGATATTTGTTCATACTGTCGGCTTACCATGCCACATGCAGTACGGGTAACAACCCAAAGACTCGGAGTGCAGCGCTCTGTGCAATTTATTCATACTGCCAACTTACAACACCATAGGCAGAACTCCAAGCACATAATCATCACATACTGGCGACTTAACGTAAAAAGCCAGGTCGGGTCAGCAAACATCGGATATATTCAAATTTAATCATAAAGATCAAGGCAACATGGCCCTAACCAATTTTCAACCATATATCGATATGGTTGAAAGTGCAATCATGCCCTTAATCATATTTTGATGTTGATGACAACACATATGCTCGGGACTAATCATGTTTATCAAGTATATCTCAGGATTATGTTTCAAAGATAGTGTGCATGGATCATGACTAGGGACAAAAAGCATATAACTCAAGAACGGAGATACAAGATGTTGACTTCATTTTATGGTTTGTTCTTGAGTATAGGGATCCTGCACTATTAAGAGGGGATCGATGGATCTAGTGAAAAACTTGCTCAAAAGCTACTATTTCTATTCCTTGCCTTCGGACGTCCGGTGTTCTACGGATGTCCAGTCCTTCCTGATTGCCCGGACATCCGGTCACTTCCGGATGTCCGGCGTTCCACAACAGAAGCAATTCTACGGATGTCCGGAACCCTCCATACGTCCAACACTTTCATGACAGAAGCGTTTTTACGGACGTCCGGACCCTCCGGTCGTCCGTGCTCCGGATGTCTGGCCCAGCTCGGACGTCCGTATCCTGTACACTGGGTTGTGGTTCACACTTTTCAAAGCGGCCAGTCGTCCCATGGCTGTCGGACGTCCGGACCTATTTGTGCCTCCGGACGTCCGACGTTCTCCGGACGTCCGGCCATCCTGTACCCCAAACGGTCACTTCTACCCACCACCTATATATATACCTTTCCCTTCCACGGGATAAGGTTGACCATTCACTTTGAGCCTATCAAGAACAGTCCTCACTCTCTCTCTCTCATTCATCCACACTAAATCCTAGATTCCCAAGTGTTCTCGGAGCATTTGAAAGAAGTTCTCCAATCAAGTGATAGATCCACTCCTTCCCCTTGTTTGCACCAAAGGAATTCATGACTTGAGCAAGTTTTCAGCTTTTCCCATCGTTCTTGTTACTCTTGGAGGTTGGAGACTCCTAGGCGGTAGGAGTCATTCGGGGAGGAATCGAACTTTGTGATTACCCTCAGAAAAGTTTGTGAGGGTTTGGAGACCACCCCAAGGTCTACTACTAGTGGTTGAGAAACGCCTCTGTGGTGTTGTCTCAAAGGTAGAATAGGGTCATCCTTCATGGCATAGGTGTGCCTTCGTGGTAACATCCACCCCTCGAATGGTGACTAGCTTCCCTCCAAGGAAGTGAACATCGGCATACATCCTCGTCTCCCGCAGTTGCGGTTATTCCTAACCCTAACTCTCTACTTGTGGTTACTTGTCTCGTTACACCTACGTACATTATATTGTGCCTGCCTACTTAGGTGTTTGTGTTGTTTGCTTAGTACTTTGTGCTCACGTGCAATTGTTAGGCTCATCTTCGTATTCCGCATTATTGCCTAAAATTGCCAAGTAACAATTAAAATTTGTAATTGTACCTATTCACCCCCCCTCTAGGTCCATCTCAATCCTTTCAATTGGTATTAGAGCCTCGTGCTCTATTCTTGTGGCTTAACCTCCCTAGAGCGAGATGAACCCAGATGGGACTCCCCTGGTTGTAGATCCTAATGATAAAGGCGAGGTTTCCTCTGAAGTCAAGTCCTTTACGTCTCAGGATCTAGAACGGGCCCTTGCTAAGCAAAAAGAGGAGCATGATGCTTCTCTTGAGGCCTCGGTCCAACTGAGATTAGCCACGTTGTCCGAGGTGCTTGCACCACACTCAAGTGGTGTGGGTTCGAGGCCAACCGTGCCTACATCATCACTTGGTCAAGAACCTCCTAGCAATGAACACACCAGTGTTCCTTGGCTTTATGCAAGACCTCAGGTTGAGAAACCAAGATATAATCCTCAAGGCAAACCTCCTTTAGTTTCTGCTACCTCCAATTTTGCTTTGTGGAAAGTTGCTATGCAGGATCATCTTCGACATGGAAACGATGAGATGCTGGAGATTATAGAGTATGGCTACCATGTGGTTGATTCAAAGAACCCCACACCAAGAGAAATATATGACAAGAACCTCAATGACACGGCAATCATGTGTATAAGGAGAGGTATGGATGAAGAGCAAAGGAGACCGTTCATACACATCAGAAGTGCCAAGGAACTATGGGAAAGTATTATACGATCCAGGACTGGCACTTCTACCCTCCGGAGTGCTCAATATGAAATTGCCAAGGGGCAATTGCAAAAATTTTGTATGGAAAAATGTGAAACCCCCAATCAACTCCTTGAGCGTCTCATGACTCTCCCTGCGGATATTGAGTCATGTGAGTGTGACAAGACACACGATGGATTCGATATGACTAAGAGGTTTCTTGTGGATAAGTTGCTTCATGCTCTTGCTCCATATCATCATCAAATGGTGTGGGACATAAGACAACACCATACCTTCAAGGAAATGACTATAGATGACATCATATCCACCTTCCAACTATTTGAAGAGTCAAAGGACAACGCCACAAAACACCTTGCCATGCATGGTTCACCATCATCAAAGATCAATCTTGCATTGAAGGCTAAGCAAGTATGTGAAGATGAGCAAAGTGAATAAGAAGAAGAAGATGATGATGATGAAGATGGTAATGAGATTGAATCCGACGAGGGCCCTTCGTATGAAGACATGGCTCTTTTTGTCAAGAAGTTCAGCGCCGGAAAATTCAAGGGAAGATTTCAAAAGAAGAAAGTAAGAAAATGCTACAACTGTGAAGAAACCAATCACTTCTCCAGAGAGTGCCCTTATGAGAAGAGAGAAGATAAATCAAGGTTTCCCAAGACCTTTCCCAAGAAGAAGTTGCCAAATCCTTTGAACTCCAAGCTCAAGAAGAGAGATGGAATGGCAATGGTTGCTCAAGAAGAATCTAATCCGGATGATGTTAGTGGTGTTGCCGGAGTTGCTCAAGACTCTCAAAACACGTTGAGGTTAGTAAACAAGAGTGGTGACGTGGTCACCGACAACTACATGAAAGATTACAAGGGCAACGCTCACAAGTGCCTAATGGCAAAGGCCATGGTTGAAGAAGGAGAGGACCAAAGCTCTTCTGACAAGGTCAAGGTAACTCCATGATCAAATCCTCCTCTTTTCACACCTTCTACTCCTAGTGATGAGTATCTTGATGCGGAGGATAGCTATGAGGATGATGATCTAGATGATCCTATGACTGCTAAACTTAATAAGTTCATGTGCTCCCTCAAAGGAAAGAAACTCACTATGTTTCGTATGCTTATGGAGATGGTGAGTAAGCACACCATCACCATTAAGGAACTCAAAACCCTCGTCACCGAGGAAAAGGAAAAGTGTGAAATCCTTGAGCGGAAAGTCCAATATGAGGAAGCACGAAATGATGAACTATGCTTAAAAATTGGTGCAAATATTGATGTTCAGACAAATGATCTTGCCTCCTTGAAAAAGGCTATTGACTCTTGCCAAGAGTTAATGAATGATAAAAGTAAGCTTGTGAAGTCTCATGCTTCTCTATCTAAGGATTGTGAGCTTCTATCCGTGTCTCTCAAGACTAAGGAAGGAGAGCTCACCGTTCTTAGAAAGAGTTTTGAGACGCTCAAACTTACTTATCTTGAAACTTTAGCCAAGGCTTACTCTTCCCCTATTATAAATGTTGATGCTTGTGCTACTAACTCTAGTAGTGATCTAGCATATATTCTTGAGGAAAATCGTTTTCTCAAGGCTCAAATTGAGAAAGGTCTCATGACATGTGCTCAAGGGAAAAAGAACCTTGATGAGATTTTGAGCCAACACAATGAGGTGTTTGCCAAAGAGGGACTTGGGTTTGACCTGAGCACAAGCAAGAAGAAGACGTCCTCCCAAAAGTGCACAACTCCTCTAAACGAAACATTTGTAAGAGAAGGGCACAAGGAGAAAGGTAAGGTTGTGAGTGGGAAGGCCACAAGGGGCATGCCCACTCTCAATAATACTAAAGAGTTCATGCCTCCTTCCTATGTACTTCGTAAGACTAAGGATGGAGAAGTTTTTGCAAAATTTGTTGGTCCTCAAAATGCATTCCGGTTCTATGCTATTTGGGTCCCTAAGACCCTTGTAACTAACTTGAGAGGTCCCATTGCAAAATGGGTGCCTCTAACCAAGTCCTAATTGTGTGTAGGTAAGCTTCTCCGGTGGAGTGAAATGGGTGATTGATAGTGGATGTACAAATCATATGACCGGAGATAGCAAATTGCTCTACGATTTAATGGAAGCTATTCAACCATTCATGAGCATTATGTTTGGTGGAGGTTCAAAAGGACAGGTACTCGGGTTGGGCAAGGTGGATATCACAAACGACATGTCTCTTGCAAATGTTATGCTTGTCCAATCCCTTAAATACCATTTGCTTTCTGTTCGCCAATTGGCTTCTGTTGGTTATGATACACTTTTTGGACTAACGGATGTGAAAGTCTTTAAGAGAGATACTCTCGAAGTGGCTTTTGTTGGAGAGTTGGATGGCAACCTTTACACGGTTGATTTCTCGAAAGAGAGCACATTCCATGCAACTTGTCTAATGGCCAAGGCTGACAAGGGGTGGCTATGGCATCGCCGGCTAGCCCATGTCGGCATGAGAAATCTTCAAGATCTCTTAAAGGGGAATCACATCCTTGGACTAACCAATATCTCTTTTGAGAAAGATCGTGTGTGTAGTGCATGCATAGCCAGGAAGCAACATCAATCAAAGCACCCACACAAGAACATAGTATCTACTTCAAGGCCCTTGGAGCTCCTTCATGTGGATCTTTTTGGGCCTCCTTCATGGGATAGTCTTGGTGGGAAAAAGTATGGGCTTGTCATTGTTGATGATTACTCAAGATATACATGGGTGTTCTTCCTCAAGTCCAATGACGAAACGAAGATCACCTTCATTGATTTTGCCAAGCAAGACCAACGCAAGTTTGACAAAGAAATCCGGGCAATAAGAAGTGACAATGGCTCTGAGTTCAAGAACTATACTTTGGAAGAATTTCTTAGTGATGACGGGATTGAGCATCAATATTTAGCTCCATACACTCCTCAGCAAAATGGTGTAGCCGAACGGAAGAACCGTACACTTGTAGAGATGGCAAGGTCCACGTTGGATGAATACAAGTCACCACATAGTTTTTGGGCCGAAGCTGTCAATACCGCATGCCATGCATCAAACCGGCTCTTCCTCCGCACTATATTGGAAAAGACTCCATATGAGCTACTAACTGGAAACAAGCCAAATGTCAAGTACTTTCCTGTATTTGGGTGCAAATGTTTCATTCTCAACAAAAGGGAACGGTTAGGAAAATTTCAATCCAAAACAATTGAGGGTATATTTGTTGGTTATGGATCAAACTCTCACGCCTATAGAGTCTACAACAAATCCAATGGATGTGTTGTAGAAACTTGTGACGTGGTGTTTGACGAATTTAATGGGTCCCATGGGGAGCAAGTTGATCTAAGTGATGTAGGTGAAGATGATTCTTCTCAAGACATTCTGACCATGTGTGTTGGTGCACTTCTTCCTATGGAATAAGAACCTCATGATGATGAAGAAGAAGATGGAGGTCTCACACATCATCAAACAACTTCAACATCCATACCACCACAAGCTCCTATTGTTCAACCGATACCCTTAGCCCAAGTTGAAGAGGATGATCAAGTCTCTCTTAATGATAATCATCAAGAACAAGATCATCATCAAGAGCAAGAACAAGAAAGTCCAATCATTGATGATGAACCTCAACAAATGCAACATGAACAAGAAGATCTTCCTCCACACGTGAATGATCCATATGTTGAAGATGTGGATGATGGACATGAAGTTGAACCTCGTGAAACCCTCACCTCCATCATGCCTCGAGTGGCCGGTCGTGTTGATGTTGACAAAATCCTCACCGGCATCTCGAAAGGTAGAGTCACTCGTAAACATTTGACAAACTTTTGTGCTGACTTCTTGTTTGTGTCTATTATTGAGCCACTCAAGGTACAAGAGGCATTGATGGACAACGATTGGCTTGTTGCTATGCAAGAAGAGTTGAACAGTTTTGAACGCAACCAAGTGTGGTCATTAGTCAAGAGGCCATCTACCGAGCACAACGTCATTGGAACAAAATGGATTTTCAAGAACAAGCAAGATGAAAATGGTGTAATCATCCGCAACAAGGCAAGGTTAGTGGCACAAGGGTACTCACAAGTTGAAGGTTTGGACTTTGGTGAGACCTTTGCCCCCGTTGCCCGTCTTGAATCCATTCGCATCTTACTTGCTTATGCCGCTTTCAATGGTTTTACATTACATCAAATGGATGTGAAGAGTGCTTTCCTTAACGGTCCTATACAAGAAGAAGTATATGTGTCACAACCACCCGGGTTCATTGATCCCTTTCACAAAGACTATGTGTATAAACTTCATAAGGCTTTGTAAGGCCTCAAACAAGCACCTCGTGCTTGGTATGATCATTTGAAGAAGTTTTTACTCAATGATGGTTTTATGAGAGGGGTGATCGATCCCACTATTTTTACTAAGAGGGGACAAGGGTGATTTGATCCTATGCCAAATCTATGTAGATGACATCATTTTTGGTTCTCCTAACATTCATTTGTGCAAGAAGTTTGCGGCTACAATGACCAAGAATTTTGAAATGTCACTCAATACAGATTTGAAGTTCTTTCTCGGATTTCAAATTCAACAATTTCAAGAAGGAATTTTCTTATCTCAAGCAAAGTACGTCAAGGATATTCTAGAAAAGTTTGGTATGTCTGATGCTAGTCCATGCAAGACACCCATGCCAACCAAAATTACTCTCACTGAAGACACAAATGGTACTCCTTTCGACCCATCTACTTACCGCTCTATGATTGGTTCATGACTTTATCTTTGTGCATCTAGACCAGACATCATGTTCAGTGTATGCATGTGTGCTAGATTTCAAGCTTTCCCAATGGAAAGTCATCATAAGGCGGTTAAGCATATTCTTAGATACCTTGTTCACACCCCAAAGTTGGGCCTCTGGTACCCCAAGGATGCTAAGTTTGATCTCATTGGGTACACGGATGCGGATTGGGCTGGAGACAAAGTGGATCGTAAGTCCACATCCGGTGCATGTTAGTTTCTTGGACGATCCTTGGTGAGTTGGTCCTCGAAGAAACAAAATTGTATTGCTCTCTCTACCACAGAAGCTGAATACATTGTTGCCGCTAGTTGTGCAACTCAGTTGTTATGGATGAGGCAAACTTTGAAGGATTACGGTATCACCTATAGAAATGTGCCTCTTCTGTGTGATAATGAAAGTGCCATCAATATTACTGAGAACCCCAAAGATCATCTCCGCACCAAACACATTGATATTAGGTATCATTTCTTGAGAGATCATGTTGAAAAGGGTGATATTCGCATTGATCACATTGGCACAGATTTTCAACTAGCGGATATCTTCACCAAACCTTTAGATGAAGCAAGGCTCTGTCGACTTAGGCGTGAACTTGGTATCTTGGAGCTTGACAACATTGTGTGAAATCTAGTACCCATTCATGCATGAATCTAATGTCTTGTCATGATGTAGGCATATACTTAGGGTGAGACATTCAATTCATGAATGTTCTCGCCCTACTCAATGCATAAAAAGAACCAACACTCTCAAAGTATCCATGGGTCTAGGCCTATGGTTCTTTAACATGATGGAGTAGTGACTATGCACTCAAAGTTCAAGTCTTTCCGTGTCATGTCATGTCTACTCAGACATTGTGGCAGTAGCCACCACTTGTAGTATATGGCTATGATGAGTGAGGTAGGGTATTAGTTACTACATAAGTAAATTTTTACTGTGGACGAAAATTGCCTTCTCCTCATCATGATCAGCACTAGCACCATTGCCTCCTATCAAAACTTCTGGCATCGGACGTCCGTAGGTTCCGGATGTCCGTGTGGTTCTTCACTGCCGGTCGTCTGTAGGCATCCGGACGTCCGTAAATTCTTCTCTGACTACCATTGACCAGTCATCCGGCCTCTCCGGACGTCCGTAAAATCCACTCTGGTTCCCTTAGTTGGCCTAGACGCCGAAACTCCGGACGTCCGTAAGACTCCGGACGTCCGTAATAAACTTTCTGTTAGAATCTGTCCGGTCATCCGAAGCTGTCGGTTGTCCGTAGAATCATCTCTGCCATCCTCTACTTTCTGTTGGTCCCGACGCGGGACGTTCGTCCGCTCCCGGACGTCCGGACGCATATTCGACTCCGGTCGTCCGTAGGCTCCGGACGTCCGGACGTTTTTACTGGGCACTATATAAACTGCGCCGTAGGGTTTCTCAACTAACCACATCCTATCCGCTAGTTTCCCCACCGCCGCCGCCGCTCCTGCCGTGCGACCACTCACCGCGGCCGCCCGCCGCCGTGCCCCTCGCTGAGGCTTCTCTCCGCTGTGGATCTGCGGCTCGCCGTCTAGCCCGTCCAGCCCGTCCAGCCCGGGGCTTCTCTCCCCGGCTAGCCCGTCGGCCCCCTGCTCCAGCATGCCGCTCGGCTCCTCCGTGTTCTTCCTTTCAAGGTAGGGCACAACCTTCCCCCCTCATGCATTCACCCTGATCTATGGAGGGGTGTTGATATGTGCCTTCCTTCTCCCCTAGGTCACGATGCCTCGGTCCAAGCACTCAGCTCGCAAGCAAGTCGCCGGAGGGCTGGCTCGTCCGTCTCGTCATGGTGGCTCCAACGACTCCCAGGAGGAAGATTGCCCTCGGAAACGTGTCGCTAACTGGATTCAAAATCCACAAGGATCACCCCAACCATAAGCCCAAGGGCATTGCGGTCTGTGCGGATCTACTTAGACCCATACCAGCTTTGTCTGCCGCTGAAAAACAAAAGGGTCTAAACGAAGTCTCCATTTGGCGCTTTCCATTCAACATCATTTATCAGTGTATCATCCGCACCATTTATCCCAAGATGGGTGACAAGGGCTCCTGCAGCAGCTACTGCATTGATCTCATGCATCGCCCCTTCACATCTCCTAAAGGGAAGATCAATGTTCCACACTTTCTGTGGCATGAGATCCGCCTTGCTAGCTTCCAGCACAAGAGGGCTTTTCCTCATGCACCTTTTATTCAGGCTTTTATCGAGAGTGTAGCTCTCTTTCCCATTGCACGCACTCATATACATGAGAGATGGGTCATTCCCGCTCACATGGCGGCTGATCATGTTCCTCCTCCTCCCGCTACTGCTAGTCACACCGCCGCTAGTTTTCCTTCTCATGCTACCCATCCTCCTTCCAGTGCTGCCCCCTTTGGGCGCATTCCTCGTTTTCTTGGGAAGGCTCATTCTGCCATGATGAAGATGTTCACGTTCCATTGCTCCCAACACCACGATGTGGTCACTCGCATGGTCACTTCCAAGAATGCTCTGAAGGCTCGTCTAAGAGACTCAGGAGTGTATGATGTGAGTGACGATGAGCATCTTCCCGTAGCCCCTCCTTCTGACTTTGGTTTTCCCTCCGGTCCTGAGTGGGCTGATTTCTTCGACGAGGCTGGTGGCAGTGGTGTTCATGATGATGAGGATGAGGATGATCTCTAATGCTATTATGTTTTTCTCCCTATTTTCTATTTTTGGATACTTGATGCCAAGGGGGAGTAGGCTCCATATGCATGTTATTCTAGCTCATTATGTAATCAAACTTATTGTTATGGTTGTGTTTTAGCTTGTACTGAACCTATGTTATGAGTTTGTTGAAATCTGAGATTTGATGAATCTATATGAAGTTTAACTCTTGATTATCGTGTGTATGAGTTTTGGTTATACTGGAGGCATCATTTTGAGGGGGAGCCCTCATCATTTTTTTGTATCTATGGTATCACTTTGAGGGGGAGCTCGCTCGCTACTCATTCTTATTATGGTTATTGATCTCCACAACAAATACTTCAGATTACTATTATGAGTATGCATATGAGTTGTCATCAACTACCAAAAAGGGGGAGATTGAAAGTGCAATCATGCCCTTAATCATATTTTGATGTTGATGACAACACATATGCTCGGGACTAATCATGTTTATCAAGTATATCTCAGGATTATGTTTCAAAGACAGTGTGCATGGATCATGACTAGGGACAAAAAGCATATAACTCAAGAATGGAGATACAAGGTCTTGACTTCATTTTATGGTTTGTTCTTGAGTATAGGGATCCCGCACTATTAAGAGGGGATCGATGGATCTAGTGAAAAACTTGCTCAAAAGCTACTATTTCTATACCTTGCCTTCGGACGTCCGGTGTTCTACCGACGTCCGGTCCTTCCTGATTGCCCGGATGTCCGGTCACGTCCAGACGTCCGGCGTTCCACAACAGAAACATTTCTACGGATGTCCGGAACCCTCCGGACGTCCGACACTTTCACGCCAGAAGCGTTTTTACGGACGTCCGGACCCTCCGGTCGTCCGTGCTCCGGATGTCCGGCCCAGCTCGGACGTCCGTATCCTGTACACTGGGTTGTGGGTCACACTTTTCACAGCGGCCGGTCATCCGATGGCTGTCGGACGTCCGGACCTATTTGTGCCTCCAGACGTCCGACGTTCTCCGGACGTCCGGCCATCCTGTACCCCAAACGGTCACTTCTACCCACCACCTATATATATATACCTTTCCCTTCCATGGGATAAGGTTGACCATTCACTTTGAGCCTATCAAGAACACTCCTCACTCTCTCTCTCTCTCTCTCATTCATCCGCACTAAATCCTAGATTCCCAAGTGTTCTAGGAGCATTTGAGAGAAGTTCTCCAATTAAGTGATAGATCCACTCCTTCCCCTTCTTTGCACCAAAGGAATTCGTGACTTGAGCAAGTTTTGAGCTTTTCCCATCGTTCTTGTTACTCTTGGAGGTTGGAGACTCCTAGGCGGTAGGAGTCATTCGGAGAGGAATTGAACTTTGTGATTACCCTCGCAAAAGTTTGTGAGGGTTTGGAGACCACCCCAAGGTCTACCATGTCACATCCCTGGTCCTGTTATGCACTAGGCTAGACCTCAAGTGAGCATCATGTTTTAATTCAAATGAAATTTGAATTGAGGAATTTTCAAAGCCTTAGAAACCTTCTAAAAAAGATCAACATTAAAATCTCCTCAAAGAAGTCCAAGAAAATGTTCCTCTTAGTCTCTGAAAATATTGCAAAGAGGTAAAACTCAAAACAATATTTTTGGTTTCTCAGAGTTAATTATTTTGGGCCTTTGAATTAAATAAATAGCTATTTGCATTGGATATATATTTGATATATAAATAATATATGTCCAATAATTACTGGAACATTTTATGTGGTTTGGTATATTTTAACTCTAGCCACATAACTATTTTCAGGATTTTATAAAATGGTTTAGTATTTTACTAAACTAAAACAACACAGAACAAAATAGATAAATAAAAACAGAAATAGAAAGAGAGAGAGAGAAGGAAGTTACCTGGCGCCCACTTACCTGGCCCAGCACGGCCCAGCCCATCTCCACTCCCCCCCCCCT
>NC_057804.1:278792799-278795968 GCF_018294505.1 Triticum aestivum | reverse complement strand
GAGGCCTCGGCCACCTCCTGCTTCCCCTGGCCACCTCCTGCTTCCTCTCGTCTCGCTGGACCCCGTCCGCGACGCCACGCACCCTCCCAGGCCTCGCACTCTCCCCGTGCCTTCTCCCCCCTTCTCTGGCTCCCTCTCTCTTCCACCGAGCGGAGCCCCGCCGCCACCGACGAGCTCCCTCGCGGCCACCGCCAACCCCTAGCCTCGCCGATGCGCTCAAAGGCTCCGCCTCGACCCCCTCTTCCTCCCCACCGATCCACGGCCCTCCGGAAGCCCTGGATGCTGCCAGCTTCGCCGTTCCCCTCCTCGGCCATCGCGGATCGCCGCCGTCAAATCGGCCCCCGTCCGGCCTCCCTCAAGCTTGCCGTCCACCTCTACAGGGTCTACGTGAGCTCTCCGTCCGTTTTCCCCTCTCTGTTTCGTCGTTCGCGCGCCGTAGCTAGGTTATCCACCGCGGCCGAGAGCTTCTCGCTGCCGGCCATGGTGTGGCCGTGGCCACAGCCACCGCAGCTCGCTCCCGAGCCCACCGTCGTGCTCACTGCAACCCCAGGAGGCCGCAGAGCCCTTCCGTTTCCCCTCTTGTGCACCGTAGCACCGTTCCCGCCAACGCCGAGGTCCGGCAGCCGCTGAGCTCGACGCCGGCGAGGATTAAGGCCGCCCTAGCTTCTCCCGTTTGCCCTATTAGATGCGCGCGAGCCTGGGCATTCCGTAGATGCCCTCCGCCGGCCATTTGGTCGCCGGAGCAAGAAACCCGAAGGCCTCCGCCGCCTCGGCCTTGCCGGCGACTCAACGCCGGCGGGATTGAGTCGTTGACCAGGGGTTTGACCTCCCCTGGGTCTATGACAGGTGGGCCCCCGCCATCAGGTGATTAGTTTAAGCTAATCACCACCTAATCTAACCCCCTGACACTGACATGTGGGCCCTAGTGCCCCTAATCTTTAATTAAACTAAACTAACCCCCCTGTCTAACCTGTGTCACTGACGTGTGGACCCCCCCACGTCAGGTTTGACCCGAGCCGACCCAGTTGACCTGCTGACCTCAGCCTTACGCCATGCTGACGCAATATTCCTTTTCTGGAATTTAGTTCATTTTATAAATATTCAGGAAATTCCAGAAATTTGTAAAAACTTCTAAAAATCATAGAAAATTAACCGTAACTCCAAATTAAATAATTTATATATGAAAAATTATCAGAAAAATTCAAGGAATCCATCTGTACCATTTTCATGCATGTTAGAACAACTTATAGCTGCTGTTTAGCACAAATCAATTAAATGGCATTTGAATAATCACATATGGAGTTTGAATTTGAATCTTGTATTCAAACCAACTTCATTTAATCTGTTGCTAGTTGCATTAGCCCAAAACACATTCATTTTGCCATGTCATGATCATGCATCATATTGTGCATTGCATTGATTGTGTTCCCTTCTGTGTTGCCGGTATTTGTCCCCTCTCGATAGACGTGATACCGATGATGTGATCGTTGACACTGATGAAGACTCAATGTTATCTTCAGAAGTTTCAGGCAAGCAAAACCCCCTTGTTCATTCCGATAAAATCCCACTCTCTCGCTCCTGCTCTCTTTTATTGCATTAGGACAACACCGATTCATCTGTTACTTGCTGCGGTAGCTGAACCCCTTTATCCTTTGCATGACCTGTCATTGCCACAGTAAATAGATGAAACCCACTAGCATGAGTAGGAGTTGTTTGAGCCCTGTTGTGCCTACTCATTCATGCTTGTTTGTCATGCCTGCTACTGCTTAGAGTTGAGTCAGGTCTAATTCATCGGGGATAAATCAGAGGCGTGTGAACATGTCCTACTGTGTGTGAGCTAAGTGTGTGAACACGATTTGGTAAAGGTAGCGGTGAGAGGCCATGTAGGAGTACATGGTGGGTTGTCTCATTGCAGCCGTCCTCAGGAACTGAGTTCTGTGTTTGTGATCCATGATTCAGCTACTACCATGCATTGGGCCCGAAACCAATGGACCCTCTCGGCTTCTTGATCACCCTTGTCCTCTGTCCAGGAGTTGCAAGTAGTTTCTGGTGTTTGTAGTATGCTGGAGGCCATGCGCAGTGCTGACCGTAGGGGTGGGCTGTGATGCGGTAGGCACGTGGCCGGGTAAACCGGGCGCTCGTTTGGTGTCACGGAACCCTATTCACATCGGTTGGGGCTGTGAGCAAAACTCCGGCCGGATCTCCTCATGGATGGAACCCGAATAGGCGATAAACCTGGACTAGAGACTTGAGTGTTTAGTTAGGCCGTGGCCGACACCCACGTTGGGCTTCCGCTTGAAGGTTGCCGAGTACATGTCATGTAAACGGCGGTAAGTGGTGAGAGTGTGTGTGAAGAAGTACACCCCTGCAGGGTTAACATCATCTATTCGAATAGCCGTGTCCACGGTAAAGGACTTCTGGGTTGCTTATATCAGTTCATAGACAAGTGAAAGTGGATACTCTAAAATACACAAGATAAGCGTGAGTGCTATGGATGGCGCTCTCGTAGGGAGACGGGAGTGAATCCATATGTCACATCCCTGGTCCTGTTATGCACTAGGCTAGACCTCATGTGAGCATCATGTTTTAATTCAAATGAAATTTGAATTGAGGAATTTTCAAAGCCTCAGAAACCTTCTAAAAATGATCAACATTAAAATCTCCTCAAAGAAGTCCAAGAAAATGTTCCTCCTAGTCTCTGAAAATATTGCAAAGAGGTAGAACTCAAAACAATATTTTTGGTATCTCAGAGTTAATTATTTTGGGCCTTTGAATTAAATAAATAACTATTTGCATTGGATATATATATTATATATAAATAATAAATGTCCAATAATTACTGGAACATTTTATGTGGTTTGGTATATTTTAGTTCTAGCCACATAATTATTTTCAGGATTTTATAAAATGGTTTAGTATTTTTACTAAACCAAAACAAAGCAGAACAAAATAGAAAACAATAAATAAAAGCAGAGAGAGAGAACTTACCTCAGCTTACCTGGCAGCCCACCCGCAGCCCAACAGCTGGCCAGCCCATCTGGCCGGCCCAACCCACCTCCTCCCCCTTGTCATCTTCCTCCTCAGCCAGGTGGACGAACCGGTGCGTGGCGGGCGCCGACGCTGCCCCGGCCACCTCCTGCTTCCCCTGGCCACCTCCTGCTTCCTCCTC